>NC_079227.1:40597356-40679856 GCF_029633865.1 Lampris incognitus
AGACTACAGTATGAAACACCTTTGGAGTTTTCCCCATAAAATATCTGAAGCTTGTTATCTGATCAAGTCTCTTTTGCCACTGCACAAACAGCATAAAGCGGGTGGTGTTATTCCAGAGCCTGGACAGACACACAGCGCTGTTTGTTTGTCCCTGACGCCGCACTCACGAAACAAGATGGCGGAGTCGGACCCAACTGATGCGCAGCAAATCATTCGTCTTTAAATCGAAGTAACGTTAGTAGCTAAATCTGTCCATGGAAACGTGATTGTTTTCAGCAGATATCTTAGTTACAACAAGATGGAGCTAACAAGGCAGTTTTGTGTTTTTACGTGCGACATTTATTCAGTTCGGGAAACCCACGATCTTCTAGCTAGTTGGCGGGCTCACTAGCAGCCGAGCCATAACACAACAACAACAAGGAAAGACAAGAACAGACCATTCAGCCCACCAGAGCTCGTCTATTCCTCCCTCTCACCTGCTGCACTTGTTAGCTAGCAAGCTAACCTGATGTCACTGATGCCACTTACTGCTCATAGAATAGCAGCTGAATCGCTATCGCCATGTACTTCCTACTTCCGGCTGCTCTGACGGTCCGTTTTCAACGCAAAGTTTGGAAAAGTCCGTCTTTTCTGACGCTGTCAGCGTCTTTTTTTACATAATGACCCCATGGAGCAGACCTGCAGCTTTTCCTGCAGCTCCGGGCGTCTTGTCTCTTCAGAAATAGACGTCCTCCTACGTCACGCACGTTTCTGACAGCTGACCAATCACAAGCGGAGTAGTGAGACCTTGTCGTTTCCCATAACAACCATCAAACATGGAGAATGTAACTTAGCGGCGGACAAGTTGATTAGTGCTAACGTTAGTTTCTGAGCACAGTGAACTGTATGACATGACAGGTAAACTGTATCGTAACATTCATAATAAAGAGGCCATGTGGAACCACATTGGACGGGTCCAGGAGGTTCTGATCAGTGTTTAGCTGCTGCTTGTCGTCAGCAAAACCAGAGACGGTTAAGAAACATCGCTGGTAAAACTAGCCCGTAGCTAAGGGCAACAATGTAACTAGATAGGCCGCAGCATCGCTGGCAGCTGCTACATCGTAGCTAGATGCCCGTAACATGTCATGCAGCCACCAACGTGGGGGGAACGGACATTCTCCCCTTCGGCTTCAAGACACTTGTCGTTGTCTCCTCGCCATTTTTGTATCGCGAAAATGTTGCAGTAGCTGTTGTTATGGCAACAGCAGACGCCCTCGACGTCTTTCTCCCTGAGAAATGCTCTGGCAGCGTTTTTAATCCTAATAAAAGACGTCGAGTGTGAACACGGCCTTAGGGTGGAGCCTCGGGGCCACGCTGCAGGCGGTTTGCTGTTAAAACCTTCAAGCTGCTAAGCTCGTTTGCTTGCTGAGCTCAGCTAACTTCGCCGTCGCCTTACGGAGCTTGTTTGTTGAGCCAAAAAGCAGTTCAAGGATGGAGATCAGACCGCGGCTTTGTAAAAAACGAAAGAAAGGAAAAAGAAACATCGTAGAAGAGACCCCAGCCGAGGCCAGGAGCCCCAGAAGCAGCAGCAGCAGCAGCAGCAGCAGCAGCATCTCCGAGCATGAACTTAATCAGCTGACTTCAGCTCCACCCGTCGCAGAAGATGTTGCCCCGGGCCCGGCGGCAAGCACGGTCAGAATGGGCCCGCAGCCCCCCCCCCCCCCGGCTCCCACTGTTCCTGTCCATCTTGGGACAGAGGAGCCAGCCCAGGTGCACCTGCAATCCTACCCTATTCGGATATTTAATAAAACCCCAAATGGCTCGTTTAGCAGAAGCTGGTTTAATGGAGGGGCTGGCTGGACTATTCAGTGGTTGCTGATGCTGCCTTTTGCTTCCCATGTGGGAAGCTTAGTGTTGGGTCTGGTGCTAATGCGGACAAAGCCTCCACCCAAACCGGATTCTCTAATCGGAAATCTGCGACGGAAAGCAGCAAAGGTTTTGCAAGACACGCATCCAGCAGGGAGCATTTGAAATGCAGGGCTCTCTGGAAGGATGCTGTCCTGGTTGTGCCACAGCAGCTGAGGTCTCCACACTTGTCAGCGAGGGGCAGCTGGAAAGGAGTCGCTCATATCTGAGTGCGATAGCGGATATAACGGAGTTCCTCGTTACACACCAGCAACCGCTGAGGGGGACGTTGGACGCTTTGGAGTCAAGAGAGGAAGGGGAAAGTGGACTATTTTAGTCTATGGTGGAGTACACGCTGAGGAAAGACCACACCCTTGCCCAGGTATTTTGCACCATCCCCAAAAACGCCACCTACACGTCCCACGAAGTTCAGAATGAAATGAAAGCGCTCCTGAGTGAAATAGTGACGAGTGAAACAGTGGAAGAAACAGGAGATAGCTGGTTCACCTTGAAGGTGGGCGGGACAAAAGATCCAACTGGTTGCGAGAATGTGCCAATTGTGCTCCGTTATGTAGACATGGGTAATGAGACGCAAGGAAGACTTCTGCTCATGGCCTCTACAAAGCACTGTGATGCGTTAAGTCTGACAAACCTGGTCCTCTCTGAGCCGAGAAAAGCAGGCCTGAGAACAGAAAACGTTTTACAGTGTGAAATGGCCGCTCTACCGAAGACCAGTGGAGCCCTGCTGCCATCCTGCAGCGCTACTCTGGGCTCCTCACCGCCATGCCAAGCGTGCTCACTGCTCTGAAACATGGAGGGACTTGTGGAGCATCCTCAGCGACGTGCGAGGACACAGTTTCACCGCTAACCAACGTCTTCAGTCAGCACAGACGAAGCATGCTGCACCAGAGAAAAGCTCACTTGATCCAACTGGCGTTTGAAGGGGGTCTTACAAGACGATTTCGGGAAGAAGGCCGGGAGGGTCGCTTACTCAGGAAGTTCAACAAGCAAGCAAGGAGGCTGCAAGTCTACTGAGGACAGCAGGTAAGACAGAAGTTTGCTGGTTTGTGTGTCGGCTGGCGGCGCTGTCCCTGCTACTGAGATGGAGCGGAGCTGTGGAGGAGAGACAGACAGGACACGTCACTTCGGTTCAGCCTGGCTTGCTTTTCATGGTTGTAAATAACACTTTTGGCCCTAATTCTATACATGTTTTCTATTGCAGCAATCCACATGGAGGACACGACAGGCCGGGGAAGTGAAGTTCCGGTCCCCGAGAGAGAGGGGGAGGGACGGAGCGAGAGAGCTGCATGGCAGGAGCAGAACAGCGGAGACGTTTGGTGCTTCATTGGATATGTTTGGGGGGGTTTTGCCTTTCTGGAGCAGTAGCTAGATCCTTTTCATTAAAAACATATTTCTTGAGGTCTTGAGTTTGAAATATGTTAAAACTCAATCCTCAGTTATTATATCTGCTGTGATAATCAGAATTTATATCATTGTCTCCATGTTGAGGTTTGTAGAACGAACCCAATAGCGACAACACAAGACAAAGTAAAGCACCAACCTGGCAGGACTCGTAGAGGAGAGCCGGCCGGGCCTGGACAGAAGGGGGAGGCGCTTCAGGCGGAACTTGAGAATAGCTTCTTAAAAAAGGAAAAAACGTAAACTGCTCCTTTAAAGTCCGAAAGGGAAAAAACACAAACGGCTCCTTTAAGGTAGAAGTCCAACCGAGTACTAAGATCCACAGTGAGAGAGGAGAAACTAGAATATCAAAAACTTGATCTCAACTAGAAAATCACGATGGGAAAATCCAATGGGGAAAACACAAAGAGAGTTCTTCTCCGAACAAGCTGTCAAGGAGAACTGACACAAGGGAATAATCAAACAAGCAAAAACACGGAGAATACTACAATCTGTACTCCACCGGGAGACACAGAAATGTCACAAAACTCGAGACGAAGAATTTACTCACGGGACTGTTCAGGACGAACTAGCGACGAGTTCTGGAAAGCAAACAAACTTATACTAGAGTGATTAACGAGTAGATAGGCTGCAGGTGTTTCAGACGCGCCCTTCCCCCGCTCTCATTGCTGGTTGCCAGGTTGGTCAACAGACCGAGCCCTAACAGTACCCCCCCCTCTACGGGAGCCACCAGGCGACCTGCCAGGCTTGTCAGGGTGACGGCGATAGAACTCAGCGAGCAGACCAGGGTCCATGATGAGCTGGCGGGATACCCAGCTTCGTTCCTCCACCCCATAGCCCTCCCAGTCAACCAAATACTGGAACCCCCGTCCCCTGCGTCGGACGTCCATCAGCCGACGGACCTTCCACTGTGGATGCCCATCCACAATCTCAGGGGGAGGCGGAGCTGGGGCCGGAGGCATAAGGGGGCTCTCGGAGACAGGCTTTACTCGGGACACATGAAAAACCGGATGGATCTTCATGGAGGCCGGGAGCTTAAGACGCACAACTGCAGGACTGGGTACTTCCTGGATCTCGAAGGGTCCAACGAACCGGGGATTCAGCTTCTTGGCAGAGGACTGAAGGGGGAGATCCTTGGTGGACAGCCAGACTCTCTGTCCGGGTTGGTAAGCTGGTGCTGTGGATCGGCGACGGTTAGCTCCTCGTCTGGCACGTTCCGTAGCACGGAGCAGCGCAGCCCTGGTGATCTCCCAGACACGACGACAGCGGTCCAGATGAGTCTGCACGGAGGGAACCTCCACTTAGGACTCCTGTGCAGAGAAGACGGGCGGCTGGTAACCCAGGGATGCCTCAAAGGGCGAGAGGCCGGTGGCGGAGCTGACCGCATACTCGACCCAGGGGAGAAACTGACTCCAGGAGGTTGGCTTCTTGGCAGCGACGCAACGGAGAGCAGATTCCACACTCTGGTTCATCCTCTCAGTCTGTCCGTTAGTCTGCGGATGATATCCCGACGAAAGGCTGACCGAGGCGCCCAACCTCTTGCAGAAAGCACGCCACACACGGGAAACAAACTGGGGCCCTCTGTCTGACACAATGTCCTTGGGAAGTCCATGCAAACGGAAGACGTGGCTCATCAGGAGGTCAGCGGTTTCTGAAGCAGAAGGAAGCTTAGGCAAAGCCACCAGGTGAACACCCTTGCTGAAGCGATCCACCACCGTCAGGATCACTGTGTTGCCCTGAGACGGAGGAAGTCCAGAGACAAAATCCAACGCCACATGGGACCAGGGCCGACTGGGAATAGGAAGGGGCTGCAGCAGACCAGCCGGTGCCTGGTGAGAGGCCTTGCTGCGGGCACAGATGGTGCAGGCCATGACGAACTCCTTGACATCCCTCCTCATAGTGGGCCACCAGAACCGTCGAGCTATGAAAGTGAAAGTGCGGTGGACTCCAGGGTGGCAAGCGAGCTGACTGGTGTGGCCCCATTTGAGGACCCGAGACCTCACTCAGTCCGGAACAAACAGTCGGCGAGGCGGCACGTTGCTCGGGGCTGGACTGGAGCGCAAGGCGCGCTTGACCACCGTTTCAAGGCCCCAGGTCACCACGCCAACGACCTTGGTCTCAGGGAGGACGGGACTTGGCTCCACCGTTACAGGTTCCTTAAGGTGTTGACGAGACAGAGCATCTGCCTTGGTGTTGCGGGAGCCAGGACGATAAGTCAGTGTGAAGTCGAACCGACTGAGGAAACTGGCCCACCGTGCCTGCCGACCATTGAGACGTTTGGTTGCCCGGATGAACGTCAGGTTCTTATGATCAGTCCAGATGGTAAATGGATGCTCTGCCCCCTCCAGCCAATGGCGCCATTCCTCAAGTGCAGCCACTACAGCGAGAAGCTCCCGATTACCAACATCGTAGTTCTCCTCGGCGGGAAGGAACCGACGGGAGAAGAACGCGCAAGGATGAACCTTCTGGTCGGCCTCTGATCGTTGGGAGAGCACAGCCCCCAATCCGGTGTCCGAAGCGTCCACCTCAACTATGAACTGCCTCTTGGGATCGGGATGGAGTAGGACGGGGGCACTGGTGAACCTCTCCTTGAGCGACAGAAATGCAGAGCGAGCAGCTGGGGACCAGACGAACGGCTGATAGGGGGAGGTTAGACGGGTGAGGGGTTCTGCTACAGAGCTGTAGCTTCGGACGAACCTCCTGTAAAAGTTCGCGAACCCGAGGAAGCTCTGCAGTTCCTTACGTGACTTAGGATCCGGCCATTCCACCACCGCTTTGATCTTGCGAGGATCAGCTCGAGTCTTGCCTCCCTCCACGATAAAACCTAAGTAGTCCACTGACTCAGAATGGAACAGGCATTTCTCAGCCTTGACGAACAGCCGGTTACGAAGGAGGCGTTCGAGAACCTGCCGCACGTGCTGGACATGCTCCTCGAGGGACCTGGAGAAGATGAGGATGTCATCAAGGTAGATGACAACGAATTGGTCGAGCATGTCGCGAAGGATGTCATTCATGAGTGCCTGGAACACCGCCGGGGCGTTGGTGAGGCCGAACGGCATTACCAGGTACTCATAATGACCACGGGGAGTCTTAAAGGCTGTCTTCCACTCGTCCCCTTTCCGGATCCGAACGAGATGGTAGGCGTTCCGGAGATCCAGCTTAGTGAAGACAGTCGCCTGGGTCAGGGGTTCGAGGGTGGAGCTCATCATAGGCAGGGGGTATTTATTCTTGATGGTGATGTCGTTGAGTTGGCGATAATCAATGCAGGGTCGGAGACCACCATCCTTCTTCTTAACGAAAAAGAAACCAGCTGCCACCTGGGAGGATGAGGGTCGGATGAGCCCTGCCGCCAACGATTCTGAAATGTAATCGTCCATAGCAGCCTTCTCGGGGATGGAAAGGCTGTAAAGACGACTGCTAGGGAGAGAGGCCCCAGGACGGAGGTTGATAGCACAATCATATGGCCGATGCGGAGGGAGAGACTGAGCCCGCGTCTTGCTGAAGACCTCCCCGAGATCATGATACTCGGGAGGAACAGAGGAAAGATCGGGAGGAGGGGCAATCGGAACAGTCTGGACTGCTGGACCAGGTGCGGCCTGAAGACACCGGGCGTGACAGGAGGAGCTCCACTCCAAAATGTTACCAGACGACCAAGCAATGTGTGGCTCATGCTGAGCCAACCAGGGACGCCCCAAGATCACAGGAACTAAGGGAGACTGGATGACGAAGAACTGAAGGCTCTCCACATGGTTTCCAGCAATAGTGAGAGACACGGGACAGGACTGTCGGGTAACACTGGCCAGGCGGCGCTCATCCAGAGCAAAGGCCTCTATTGGCCTCTCCAATTCCTCACATGGAATGTTAGCTTGAGCAGCAAACGTAGAGTCCAAGAAACACCCATCAGCTCCCGAATCGATGAGTGCGCCTACAGTGAGCCGCTGGTCTGCCCAAGCCAGGGTAACGCTCAGAAGATGGTTAGCCGGAGCAGGATGGCGGGAACAGGAAAGACGGCTCACTAGGATCTCCCGGGGTCCCAGTGAGCCTAATCTTTTGGCCGCGTAGGACACTCGCTGATCCGGTGTCCCTTAAGACCGCAGTAAAGACAGAGACCTGCCTTGAACCGGGCCTCACGTTCAGCGGGAGTCAGTCGTGTACGCCCAAGCTGCATAGGTTCCTCCTCTGTCACTGTCTGGGAGGAGGATAGGCTTGCCACAGGGGAAGTGGAGTGCGACGAAGAAGAGCCCCCTTCGGAAGCTCTGGATGGCTGAGAGGTAGAAACGGTTCCCCGTAGACCTCGCTCGCGCCTTCTCTCGCGGAGACGTCCATCGATGCGGATGGCAAGGCTGATAAGGTCGTCGAGAGAGGTAGGATCCTCCCGGGTGGCTAGCTGATCCTTGACGGCATCGCTGAGGCCCCTACGGAAGGTTACCCGACGTGACTGGTCGTTCCAGCCACTCTCAGCCGCAGCCAGCCTGAACTCGACTGAGTAGTCAGTGACACTGCCACTGCCCTGCTGGATCCTGCTCAATCGGACACCCGGATCCTGACCGTACACTGGATGATGGAATACCTTCCGAAGCTCAGCCACAAAGTCATCGTAGGAAGAGCAGAAACTGGCCCCCATGGACCAGGAAGCAGTGGCCCACTGAGCAGCGCGGCCAGTCAGCAGGTTAGTCACGTAAGCAACTCTTGCAGCATCTGTGGTGAACCCCCTGGAATGGTGGGCGAAGACAAGCTCACACTGCATGATGAACGTGGCACAGGTCTCAAAGTTGCCATCAAAAGGCTTGGGATTGGAGATACTGGGCTCCCGGAAATCCGAAACATAAACGGTAGGATTGTCTAAGGCAACGGCTGCGGGCACTGCTGGAGGAGGGGCGGCCGGAACTGGTGGGACAGCTGGCTGGATGGTGATAGCCGCTGTGAGAGTTTGCAACTGCTTAAGAACCTCCTCTTGTTGGCTCGCGAGCGCCGCTTGCTGGGCCGAAAGAGAATCCACCGAAGCCTGGAGGGGTTGCACCTGAGCCCGGAGGCCCTGCATGGCAACAGCGGCCTCTTGTAGTTGCTGGCCGTGGGAGGCTGTAAGCTGAATCTGCTTATAGAGAGCAGCCTGGACAGGATTGGCGTCTGGGTTGTCTGGGTTCATAGTGAGAGGCTAGTTCGTACTGTTGAGGTTTGTAGAACGAACCCAATAGCGACAACACAAGACAAAGTAAAGCACCAACCTGGCAGGACTCGTAGAGGAGAGCCGGCCGGGCCTGGACAGAAGGGGGAGGCGCTTCAGGCGGAACTTGAGAATAGCTTCTTAAAAAAGGAAAAAACGTAAACTGCTCCTTTAAAGTCCGAAAGGGAAAAAACGTAAACTGCTCCTTTAAAGTCCGAAAGGGAAAAAAACACAAACTGCTCCTTTAAAGTCCGAAAGGGGAAAAAACACAAACGGCTCCTTTAAGGTAGAAGTCCAACCGAGTAATAAGATCCACAGTGAGAGAGGAGAAACTAGAATATCAAAAACTTGATCTCAACTAGAAAATCACGATGGGAAAATCCAATGGGGAAAACACAAAGAGAGTTCTTCTCCGAACAAGCTGTCAAGGAGAACTGACACAAGGGAATAATCAAACAAGCAAAAACACGGAGAATACTACAATCTGTACTCCACCGGGAGACACAGAAATGTCACAAAACTCGAGACGAAGAATTTACTCACGGGACTGTTCAGGACGAACTAGCGACGAGTTCTGGAAAGCAAACAAACTTATACTAGAGTGATTAACGAGTAGATAGGCTGCAGGTGTTTCAGACGCGCCCTTCCCCCGCTCTCATTGCTGGTTGCCAGGTTGGTCAACAGACCGAGCCCTAACACTCCATGTTGTATAAAACATGGAGTATTTAATAACTTTTATTGATGACCTTTATTTCACTTAATGACCCAAATGACTTATAGTGTTGATTTTAGCAGTCATCTCTCAGTGGTTAGACTTGTTCATAAGCTCTATTATCCTGCGTCTCGTAGAGTGGAACCTGAGATCCCAACATCGCAGTTTCCTGGCTGGAGGAGCTGCCTTTAGTAGCCCAGCTGTTAGCCGGACACATGTGGACATGGGTCTGGGTTCAGCGCCTTGTGTTAGGAAGCTCTTGTGCGCTGTCTGCGTCACAAAGGTGGAGGTTCAAGAGACGATCCGTCATCCTGCAGCTCTTCTATCAGAGACGCTTCACTGTGGCAGTACTCCCTCCGCCACAACGAGCTGGAGTGTATGCGCCATACAGGGTAGGCTGGGTACCTCTGCATCCTTCGTGGCCTTTGCCATGTTCTTAGTGTCCTCCCTTAGAATAGTGGGTCCTTCTCCTCTCGGGGTTCCCCAGGATCGGAACGCGTCACTGGATGTGACAGCCAGAGCCCCGCTGTGTGTGACCCTGTGGTGGATCCTTGACAGGGAAGGACAGCGTTGTGTTATTTGAAGTGTTGATCAGTAAAGTGCGCGGTTTCTCTTAACAGGGACACGGGACATGCACTCCAACTCCACATGTCACGTCCAAAACTGATTGGCGTGCCGTTGTCCTTTAAAGTGCTGTCAGTATGTGTCTACCCTGTGAGGTATACCTGCGGCAGGCATACGTCCATGAAATATTGAGGCCCTGGAAGGATGTAGCCTGGATCCAAGTAGGTGATAAGTCGTCGGAACCCCTCATCTTCCACTACAGAAAGAGGCTGCTGATCCAGGCCAGTGAATTCCTCCATCTTGGCTGACAGTTCTTTTGACTTCTCCCTAACTGACAGCTGAGTGACGGAAGACTGCCTTGCTAAAGGGTTAACTGGCTTTACTGAGTTGGCGCTGGCTTGCCTTTCATGCTCGCCGCATTTGACGAGGCAGATTCTCAAATGTCTGATGAGGTTCGTGGTATTAAAATGTCGTTGTTGCGTTGCACCACGAGGGGTTTCTGCTTCACACACCTTGCATACAGCCATTTTAATGTCTTTTCCAGACACCTTGTACAGCTGCCAGATAGGGCTGCACGATATTAGGGAAACATGCGATATGCAATGACGTTGCTGCATATTGCGATGGTGATATGACTCGCGATAAATATACAAATATTGAAGTGTACAGTTTTAATGTCTCTCTGCTCTAGGTGTGCTGCTGACACAGAGTCCAGACAGTGGCCAGCCTGGCACACTGCATAAACACATGACATGCAGTATTTCCATCCCAGCAACGTGGTTTTATTGAAGAAGAAAAATGCACCTGGCTGCAGCCGCTGTATTGATAATGAACAAACACCACCAACTTGGTTGCATGGCAACACAGTTTATTCATCACTTCACCACCACATCTGGGCCGATTTAAAGCAGCTACGAGGAGTTTATATCATAAATGATGACGTAACAGTCTCAATTTAAACTGACGTCTTACCAGTTTTGCAGAGTGAGTAACTCGTGTTTGAATTTTATTTTTTTACATTATATTTTGTTACTGAGAAACCCAGCCACTGAGGATGCACAAGCCAGTGCATCCTTAGTGCCGGTCCCAAGCCCGGACAAATGGGGAGGGTTGCGTCAGGAAGGGCATCCGGCGTAAAATCTTTGCCAAATCAAATATGCGGATCATAAATAAGACTTACATACCGGATCGGTCGAGGCCCGGGTTACCAACGACCGCCACCGGTACTGTTAACCAGCAGGGTGTCGGTGGAAACTATGCTACTGTTGGGCGAAGGAGAAGGAGAGGGGGAAAGCATGTCCAGAGGCAGCTAGAGAGGAGGAAGGGTAGGCATGTGGAGGTGAGAGTTGGAACTTTGAATGTTGGCACTTTGACTGGTAAAGGGAGAGAGCTGGCTGACATGATGGAAAGAAGAAAGGTAGGCATACTGTGTGTGCAAGAGACCAGGTGGAAGGGGAGTAAGGCCAGGAGTATCGGAGGTGGGTTCAAACTCTTCTACCATGGTGTGAATGGGAGGAGTAATGGGGTAGGGGTAATTCTGAAGGAAGAGTATGTCAAGAGCGTGCTGGAGGTGAAGAGAGTGTCAGACAAAGTGATGAGTATGAAGCTGGAAATTGAAGGTTTATTGCTGAATGTTATCAGCGCATATGCCCCGCAAGTTGGGTGTGAGATGGAGGAGAAAGAAGAATTCTGGAGTGAGTTGGACGACGTGGTGTAGAGGGTACCCAAGGAGGAGGGAGCGGTGATTGGAGCGGACTTCAATGGACATGTTGGTGAAGGGAACAGAGGTGATGAGGAGGTGATGGGTAGGTATGGTGTCAAGGAGAGGAATGTGGAAGGACAGATGGAGATGGATTTTGTGAAAAGGATGGAAATGGATGTGGTGAATACATATTTCAGGAAGAGGGAGGAACACAGGGTGACGTACAAGAGTGGAGGAAAGTGCACACAGGTGGACTATATCTTATGTAGAAGGCGCCATCTAAAAGGGGTTGGAGACTGCAAGGTGGTGACAGGGGAGAACGTAGCTAGGCAGCATCGGATGGTGGTCTGTAGGATGACTTTGGAGACCAAGAAGAGGAAGCGAGTGAAGACACAGCCGAAGATCAAATGGTGGAAGTTGAAGAAGGAAGACTGTTGTGTGGAGTTCAGGGAGGAGTTAAGACAGGCTCTGGGTGGTAGTGAAGAGTTGCCAGATGGCTGGGCAACCACTGCAGAAATAGTGAGGGAGACAGCTAGGAAGGTACTTGGTGTGTCATCAGGACAGAGGAAGGAAGACAAGGAGACTTGGTGGTGGAATGAGGAAGTACAGGAAATTATACAGAGGAAAAGGTTGGCAAAGAAGAAGTGGGATAGTCAGAGAGATGAAGAAAGTAGACAGGAGTACAAGGAGATGCAGTGTAAAGCAAAGAGAGAGGTGGCAAAGGCAAAGGAAAATGCGTATGGTGAGTTGTATGACAGATTAGACACTAAGGAAGGAGAAAAGGACTTGTACCGATTGGCTAGACAGAGGGACCAAGCTGCAAAGGATGTGCAGCAGGTTAGGGTGATCAAGGATAGAGATGGAAATGTGCTGACAAGCGAGGAGAGTATGCTAAGAAGGTGGAAGGAATACTTTGAGGGGCTGATGAATGAAGAAAATGAGAGAGAGAGAAGGTTGGATGATGTGGGGATAGTGAATCAGGAAGTTCAGTGGATTAACAAGGAGGAAGTGAGGGCAGCTATGAAGAGGATGAGGAGTGGAAAGGCAGTTGGTCCTGATGACATACCTGTGGAGGCATGGAGATGTTTAGGAGAGATGGCAGTGGAGTTTTTAACTAGATTGTTTAACACAATCCTGGAAAGTGAGAGGATGCCTGAGGAGTGGAGAAGAAGCATACTGGTACCGGTTTTCAAGAACAAGGGCGATGTGCAGAACTGTAGCAACTACAGAGGTATAAAATTGATCAGCCACAGCATGAAGATTTGGGAAAGAGTAATAGAAGCTAGGTTAAGAGGAGGAGAGGTGATGATCAGCGAGCAGCAGTATGGTTTCATGCCACGAAAGAGCACCACAGATGTGATGTTTGCTTTGAGAATGTTGATTGAGAAGTATAGAGAAGGCCAGAAAGAGTTGCATTGTGTCTTTGTAGATTTAGAGAAAGCATACGACAGGGTGCCGAGAGAGGAGGTGTGGTATTGTATGAGGAAGTCAGGAGTTGCAGAGAAGTATGTAGGAGGGGTGCAGGATACGTATGAGGGAAGTGTGACAATGGTGAGGTGTGTGGTTGGAATGACAGATGGGTTCAAGGTGGAGGTGGGATTACATCAAGGATCGGCTCTGAGCCCTTTCTTGTTTGCAATGGTGATGGACAGGTTGACGGACAAGATCAGGCAGGAGTCTCCATGGACGATGATGTTCGCGGATGACATTGTGATGTGTAGCGAGAGTAGGGTGCAGGTTGAGGAGAGCCTGGAGAGGTGGAGGTATGCACTGGAGAGAAGAGGAATGAAAGTCAGTAGGAGCAAGACGGAATACCTATGCGTGAATGAGAGGGAGGACAGTGGAATGGTGAGGATGCAAGGAGTGGAGGTGACGAAGGCATTTGAGTTTAAATACTTGGGGACAACTGTCCAAAGTAACGGGGAGTGCAGTAGAGAGGTGAAGAAGAGAGTGCAGGCAGGGTGGAGTGGGTGGAGAAGTGTGTCAGGAGTGATTTGCGACAGAAGGGTATCAGCAAGAGTTAAAGGGAAAGTTTACAAGATGGTTGTGAGACCAGCTATGTTATATGGTTTGGAGACAGTGGCACTGACGAAAAGACAGGAGGAGGAGCTGGAGGTGGCAGAGATGAAGATGCTAAGATTTTCACTGGGAGTAACGAAGAAGGACAGGATTAGGATCGATTATATTAGAGGGACCGCTCAGGTTGGACGGTTTGGAGACAAAGCAAGAGAGACAAGATTGAGATGTTTTGGACATGTGTGGAGGACAGATGCTGGGTATACTGGGAGAAGGATGCTGAATATGGAGCTGCCAGGGAAGAGGAGAGGAGGAAGGCCAAAGAGGAGGTTTATGGATGTGGTGAGGGAAGACATGCAGGTGGCTGGTGTGACAGAGGAAGACGCAGAAGACAGGAAGAAATGGAAACGGATGATCCGCTGTGGTGACCCCTAGCGGGAGCAGCCGAAGGTGGTAGTAGTAGTAGTAGATAAAGAAAAACATTATATTTGAAAATAATGATAATAAAAACACATTGAATAAAACAAGGTAGTCTGTTTAACAGCTTTTAAATAAAATTATGTTTTCAATATATTTTAGATGAAATTGTCACATTTAAATAAAAAAATGTAAATACATTTGTAAATGAATGACTTATGGTATTTAAATAGCATACAAATGAAAATAAACTGTAGTCTATTGAGACTATCCATCTCATAGTGAAAAAATAACCATTTCAACATTTCAATAACAGCATTAACCATCGAAGTGGTCTAATTTTAGAACGGTCTTGAAACAAATCTGACTGTGTGAGAATGTATATTGACATTCAAAAGTCTAGACCTCGAATGTAAGACGACCCCCACTTTTTCATACGCATTTCCAGGGTAAAAACCCCGTCTTCTATTCAGAACAATACGGTAGCTACCTATCATACATCACATATATCATATATCAGAATATTCTATTACTGTTAAGCCAACTATGAACATTAAAATACGTCAAACCTTGTGTCCTGTGTCATAGCTACATGTATGACGTTTTCAGCAACAAAAAAGCCGTGGAAATCAGTTTGGTATTCAGCGAGTTATGATTGATTAACTGCGCTGACAGTTCATTGCGCCTGCCAAACACATTACACTGAGTGGAGCGGGTGACCGGTCCAAGATGGCGGCCCCACGGCTCGTCAGCGCCAATAGGCAGCAGCGGTCGATGCGGCGTCTACTCTTTATATGTCTATGACATCAGAATCTGTAGAGCATTAGTAAGAATACGAGCAGGAGGCAATGAGATCCAGCAGGGGGCAGCACTGACAACCTGGGAGAAAACCTTCAGGTGAAAGCGACACACACTGGACTGCCACCAAAACAACCAACGAGGAAGAAGCGTCACTTCCTGCTTCAGCTGGTTGGAACCAGAACACGCCCTGTTAAAAAAGACCAACGATAAGAAAAGTGGTGAAGAGTGAAGAGACTGAAATACAACCAAACAAGTCTGGCCCACTTCAAGTACTGATGACACCCAAATTAACTATTGTTTCTTCAACTATCTATAAGTACTAATGTGTACAGTGTACTGTCTATAAGTACTGATATGTATAGTGTACTGTCTATTTATATGTATAGTGTATGGTCTATATGTACTGATATAGTGTAGTGATATAGAGTGTACTGCTTATATGTGTTTGTATTATAATGTAGTGATGTAGTATACTGCGTATATATAGTGGTATTATAGTGTACTGTGTATATGTAGTGATATTATAGTGTAGTGTGTATATGTAGTGGTATTATAGTGTAGTGGTATTATAGTGTAGTGTGTATATGTGGACTGATGTGAACCAGTGTAAACCTGGTCTGGACTGATCTAGTGTTACTGACCTCTGACCTTCCTCTTGTAGTAGATCAGACCTGCCAAAGACAAAATCAAACCCAGAAGGAGACCTGACGCTCCAGCGGCGATCTTGTTTCTGTCTGATTGTGGCATGGAGGGATCTGGAGAGACAGACACATGTCTCTATCTATAGACACATCTGCATGTTGACCTGTCTCTCTATGTCTTCATCACCTATCCATGGACAGAGACACACATAGATACTCACTCCAGTCCACTTTCTTAGGAGAGGGGAAACTGGCGTGTTCCACCATGCAGGTGATCTTCTCTCCAGACCTGAGATGAAATAAGTGAAGAAGAAGAAAACACACAGGGAATAAACAACATATCAACAATAAATAAGACGTGATGTGATTGGATGAGGTAAGTTTGTACCTTCCTGTCTGTCTGCACAGAAACTAGTCGAGTCTGATACTAAACATCAGCCCAGTTTAAAACACGGTATTAATACACAATAAATACTCTGTTGTCCATCTGGGATCTCACCAGTAAAGAGCCACGCATCCCACCTTAAATATACAGCTGGTGTCTACAGAGCAGACACTGAGGAGACACGTTCCACCTTAAACATACAGCTGGTGTCTACAGAGCAGACACTGAGGAGACACGTTCCACCTTAAACATACAGCTGGTGTCTACAGAGCAGACACTGAGGAGACACGTTCCACCTTAAACATACAGCTGGCGTCTACAGAGCAGACAGTGAGGAGACACGTTCCACCTTAAACCATCACTTTGTGCTTTGTTTTCCAGTCATTGTGTGTGTGTGTGTGTGTGTGTGTGTGCGCGCGCGCGCGTGCGTGCGTGTGCGTGTGTGTGTGCGTGTGCGCGTGAGTGTATAGTGTTAAAGTATTTTGTATGTATTTGGACCGGTCCATTTGGTACTGAGTCTAAGTGTTCTGACCTGGGCGTGTACTCCAGGTAGGAGTGGATCTGGTAGTACCAATCACCGTTTGCCAGCTCATCGGTGGAAGTGACGTCAGAGGTCACCGGCTGTCCGTCTCTCAGCCAGGTGACACTGATGTATTTGGGGTAGAAGTTGTAGACACTGCACATCAGCATGGCCGGATGTCGGCCACTAGGGGGCGTCACTGAAGTCAGTCTCACACTGGGCTCAGCTGGTAAATAATTATTTTGTTATCATCATCATCATCGTCATCGTCATCATCATCATCATCATCATCATCAGGACTTGAAATTAACTTTTTGAATCAATGTCAAATGTGTAGAATTGCTAATCCTGAGAGTATATAATGTTTGGGGCCACATGGTGGCGCAGTGGTCAGCACGGTCGCCTCACAGCAGAAAGGTCGTGGGTTGGAATCCCGGGGTAGTCCAGCCTTGGCGATTGTACTGATGTGTCGTAGGTTAGTTTACATTATTACGACAGCGGCCCCCAGAGGAGTTACCATAAACTGATTTACGGCAGTGCCTAGCAGAGCTGGAATAAAGCATGTTAAACGGCTCTTCTGCGGTGAGTCGCCTCAGTCCAGCCCTCCGCATTGAGAACTAGACTCTGTTATAGCCGGACCTCAAACAGGGCTCATGAAAACCCGGCACGTTACTGTAACATGAGACTCATCCTAGAGCTGCTGGATTATGCAGATACAGTAAATTCTGAAGCACTTATTTGTTCCTAGACTTCTATGAGGCCTTTGACGTGATTGAACTCACGGTTCTGTTACAGTCCGTCGAGGCGTTGGGCTTTGGGAATAACTTTGTTGGCATTGTCAATATGTTTTACAAAGATATGAATAGTTCTGTTATGATGAACTTCAACAGCTGTAAAAGAGTCCAGATGAACAGAGGGTTCCGCCAAGGCTGCCCTGTTCCTCCTCCCTTATTTATTTGAGAGGCTGAATTCTTATCAGTTAATATCGTGAATGATGGAAGTTTGGAAGGAATGTCGGGTTTTGGTGGAGAGTTAAAAATCTCACAACTGGCAGACGACACCACTTTGTTTTGAAGGACAAGAAGCACGTGAGGAACTCTGTTACCTCAGGTAACCAGTGTTCCAGGGCCTCGGACCTGCGACTAAATGTGTGCACATGTGGAATGTTGTCTGTGCGTGATTGTAGCGATTGTGTAGTTGGAAACATCCGGTAAAAGAGTCCGTTAAGTATTTGGGAATATATACAACTACACATCTTACAGCTAGACAACATCTCCATTTCTCCAACAGATTAAAAAGAACAAGTCTGTCTTCAGGATTGGTCTTGGAAGGGGTTTCTCTATTTTAGGAGGAGTTCTCCTCTCCAAAGCAGAGGGCCTGTCTCGCTTTGTGGGTCCATCTGTGTCTCTATTGGTTTATGGTTCTACCGCCACAGAAGCAAATAGAACTTTCTTAAATGTCATTTGGAAGAATAAACCACACCAGCTTAAACCATGTGTCCTGTCCAGCAGTGAAGCAGAAGGAGGTCTGGAAGTTCTAGATTCCGTTGATTCTGGTAACACAACACACAAACACGCTCACACTTGTTGTGTGATGGTGAAATGTCCCATAAGTGTTGGACTGGTGTGGAGTCTCGTGACTCTGTCCCTCCTTTAACATGAGACACGTGACCTGGTGCTGTCTTCATCCAGAAGATGTGCTCTTCAACATCTGATTAATTGTGTTACTGTAGATGCAACATGTGTACTCACAAACAGGAGTTGTGTAAATCACTACCTAAGATCCCTGCTTGTCTCCAAGAAGTGAGTCTTTCCTTAAACCTCTCAGCCTTGAAACAACTACACAAGTAACGAGCTGCTGACCTACTACCACACTTGTGTCCTGACAGCCGTCTGTTACTTTACATGTGTACACGTGTACTCCCCTTCTGTTTTGTTGTGTGTCTGTTCTTTGTTTGTATTATGTTGTTACCATTTATTAGGGGTCCAAGCCCCAGGGGCTGGGGACCCCTATTGTTTCTGCTCGGATTTTTATTTTTATTTTATCCGTTGGTAAAAGTGGTACTGCAGCCTACACCGTAACAGATTCTACAAAACCCTTTGGAGGCCTGGTACAGAACTTCGCACTCACCCCACATGCAAAACATGACACATGTCAACCAGTTGGTGGTGCTATTTTGAAGGTCAACGCGTTTTGGCGTGTAACTCCCAAACCGTACATCGGACATGCAAAACCTTTACAGGCGCAGATTCACTGAGCATAGCTGAGTCACGTGGTATAGACCACGCCCATTTCTGCTGTAATTTCATTTCGCAAATTTGCGAAAATATCCAAAACTACTTGTTCGAACTCCTCCAAGGCCGTGCGATCGATTTACACGAAACGTGGCACACATCATCTACAGTCACTCAAGGCAAAAATGGTGTCGAAAGAATTTTGATCCGTTGCTCGGTTTTGATTTGACAGATCAATGAACCTTGACTGAAAAACGGTGATTTTCCATGACGGTGCCATAACTCATCAATGCATTGACATATCAACTTGAAATTTTAGACGTATGTCAGGTATTGTCAAAAGATCCTAAATGATGAAGTGCGTTTAATTTGTCCAGTAGGGGGCGCTATAAATTGGAGAAGTTCCTATCTCATAATAGGCAGTATGGATTTGGAGGAAATTTGGGGTGCGCAATCTAGGCTCATACTGGAGTTGATACATGCAATTTAGTCATAATTTAAAAAGTGGGCGTGGTTTATGACAAAAATGTAAATTTCACCTGCGAAACTTCAAAAATGCCCCAAAATGTCCCCCAAATCACCTGCACATCCTACAGAGCTGAGATGTTGTGAGCAGATCCAGTAAGTGATGCCAACACTTTGCTGCACTGCAACATATGGTCAATTCAGAAGTCTGTCACTCTATATTTTTCAAAATATGAAAAATCATAAAACATAAACATTTCTGCACAGATTCATTCAATTGCTACCAACATCGCCACAGATATTCTGGAGAAGGAACATATCAAGGGGGTCAAAGGTCATTCTAATCGGTCAAAACATGCATCCACACCAATGTACAATATATGCCTGTACAGTGTACAATATACCTAATATTTTTTATTTTCACACATATTTGATCAAACTATTCCAAAATATTTGAGAGGACACGTGACACTACCAGCATGACGTGTGAATGTGTTCAGATGTTTATCAGCGACGGTTTTTGTGTTATAAGCGTTTAAAGTATAAGGGACAACATGCAGCTCTTTAGCAGCAGCTATGCTATTGGTTCAAGGTGGCGGATCTTGTTCACAGCAACTCCGATTAACACGAAACTTGGTCCACCAATAAGTCATGACGCCCTGAGGTTCTGTGCATTATTTACTGTTAATTGGCCACTAGGTGGCGCTATGCTGCAAAATCATGACATGCGCTAAAATTATATATCCAAACTACTTGTAGCCTGTCAGTGTGATCAAACTGAAGCTTTGCAGCTAGCAGCTATGTACTCTTGTGAGCACCCTTCAGTAAAGGACATTTTATAATGCAAACCATTATAACCCCAAGTCCACTCTACTGCCCTTTGACACGGCTACACAACGCACTACAGGAGTATAACTACACATTTCTTTCAGAATCAGCAAACAAGTCACAGAATGACCCATAGCAGCTGTAAGATAAGCCTCTGCTTCCACATCTCTGGCTCAGACACCGCCATTAGCTGCGTCTGTTAAGAACTAATCTCAGTTTCCTGATGACGCCTTCACGCATTCACTGCATAGTGTTATGCTCGCGCACCAGAACCTGACCCGTGTGGCGAAACCCAAGACAGACAGACAAGAGATGCCTTCCAAGTCTACAAAGGGGGGTTTTATTGTGGGAGGGGAATGTATGGTGAAAAAAGGCGTTCTGTTAGTGGGATGTGTGAATAAACTATGTGTGGTGTCCCGTGGTTTGCGTGTATAACTATGTGTGAGTGTTTTTAGCCAATGTGTGGTGCGGTATGTAAATGACCAGGAGGTGTTGAAGAAATGTGCGTGCACCTGGCGAGAAAGTCCAGTCCGTGATCCAAGAGGGGTTGTCCGAGAAAGTCCAGGTCCGAGATCCGGGAAGTCGAGTCCGAAAGGAGGGGTCCAGGTAGAGGGACAAGGGGGGAGATCGCAGGAGAGGTCCGGGGAGAAACGTGAAGGTCGCTGGGGACGAGGGAGACGCGGGGAGCCGTGGAAATCGCGGAGGGAGAGTCGCAGGGTTCAGTACGTCGAAGCACTGAGAGACGTTCTGGGAGGCTTCTTGTAGAAGGCTGCCTGATTGCCACAGGTGTGCCTGATGGATGATGGCAAACACCTGGTGCAGTGCAGCGCTCGTCTCAGAGCGCGAGCCGAGCGCTCGGATGTTTCCGGCACGTCCGAGCTGGGGGAGTGGCTTGAACGTGCCGGGGAGGCAGCTCGGGGCGGTGTAACCACAACAGGACCCCCCCTCCTACGGGAGACACCGGGCGACCGTCCGATGGCGTTGGGGTGGGCCCGATAGAACTCCTCCAGGAGTGCGGGGTCGGCCAGGTAGGACCGGGGAACCCAGCTGCGGTCCTCGGGCCCATAGCCAACCCAGTCCACCAGGTATTGGTACCCACGCCCCCGGCGGCGTACGGCGAGCAGCTGGTCGACATCCCAGACCATGTCACCACCGTCGAGGACCCTGGGGGGTGGAGGAGCTTGGACAGGGGGAGACAGGGGGCTGGTGGCTACCGGTTTGAGGCGCGAGACATGGAAGACGGGATGGATCTTGAGTGAGGTAGGGAGATGGAGACGCACCGCCGAAGGGTTGACGATGCGGTCGATGGTGTAGGGACCGACGTAGCGGGGAGCCAGCTTCCGGTTGAGGGTAGGGAGGGGCAGGTCCCGGGCCAGGAGCCATACCCTCTGGCCAGGTCGATAAGCTGGGGCCGGCACTCTCCGCCGGTTGGCGCTGCGCCGGGCCCGCTCTGTAGCTTGCAACACAGCGGCCCGGGCGGTCTTCCAAACGCGCCGGCATCGGCGGAGATGGGCCCTCGTGGACGGGACCGCTACCTCCAACTCCTGATGGGGGAACAGAGGGGGTTGATAGCCCAGGGAACACTCGAAGGGGGACAAACCGGTAGCCGAACTCTCCATGGAGTTGAGCGAGTACTCCACCCAGGGCAGGTACTTGCTCCAGGAGGCGGGGTTGCTGGTGGTAACGCAACGCAAAGCCGCCTCCAGGGCTTGATTGGCCCGCTCTGCCTGCCCATTGGTCTGGGGGTGATACCCGGAGGAGAGGCTGACCGTGGCCCCAATCCCCTTACAGAAGGCCTGCCATACCTTCGAAGTGAACTGGGGACCACGGTCAGAGACAATTTCCAGGGGAATCCCATGAGGTCGGACGACGTGGGAGACGAGAAGGTCCGCCGTCTCGGCTGCAGAGGGGAGTTTGGTGAGGGCAACAAAATGGACGGCCTTGGAAAACCGGTCGACAATGGTCAGGATGGTGTCATTGCCTTGGGACACGGGGAGGCCAGTTACAAAGTCCAAGGCAATGTGGGACCAAGGTCGGCCGGGGACAGGAAGGGGGCGCAGGAGACCTGCTGGAGGGCGATGGAGAGCCTTGCTGCGGGCGCAGGTGGTGCAGGCTGCCACGAACTCTCTGGTGTCTGCCTCCATGGTGGGCCACCAGAAACCCCTGCGGATGAAGGCCGCCGTTCGGTAGACACCGGGGTGGCAGGCAAGATGGCTGGAGTGGCCCCACTCCAGCACCTGGGGCCGGACAGAGGGAGGCACAAATAGCCGGTTCCGGGGTCCATTGCCTGGGTCGGGATGGGCGCGCTGGGCCCTTCTCACCACTGATTCGATGGCCCAGGTGACGGCGCCCACCACCCGGGCCGGGGGAAGGATGGTGTCTGGGGCGTCAGGGGACCCCTCGGGAAACAGACGGGAGAGGGCGTCTGCCCTGACGTTCTTGGTGCCCGGGCGGTAGGTGAGGGTGAAGTCGAACCGGCTGAAGAAGAGAGCCCAGCGCGCCTGCCTGGGGTTGAGCCTCTTAGCCGTCCGTACGTAGGTCAGGTTTTTGTGATCGGACCATACGATGAACGGCTGCCCTGCTCCCTCCAGCCAGTGTCTCCACTCCTCTAGGGCGGCGTGGACGGCCAGCAACTCCCTGTTGCCGATGTCATAATTCTTCTCCGCAGGACTGAAACGCCGGGAGAAAAAGGCGCACGGGTGGATCTTCTGGTCCTCCTCCGACCGCTGGGAGAGGACGGCTCCGATGCCCGTGTCCGATGCGTCCACCTCCACGATGAACTGTCTGCACGGGTCCGGGTGGGCGAGCACCGGAGCCGTTGTGAACAGCCTCTTCAGGGCCAAGAAGGCGGCTTCCGCCTCCGAGTTCCAGGAGAAAGGGCGGAGGTTGGAGGTGAGTGCAGTGAGGGGGGCGGCCACACGGCTGAACCCCCTGATGAAGCGCCGGTAGAAGTTTGCAAACCCCAGGAAGCGCTGGAGTTGCGTCCTGTTGGTGGGCCGTGCCCACTCCTCCACCGCTCGGGTCTTCCTGGGGTCAGTGCGGACGAGCCCCTTCTCCACGATGTGGCCAAGGAACTCCACGTAGGCGGAGTGGAACACGCACTTCTCGGCTTTCACGAAGAGCCTGTTCTCCAGCAGCCGTTGGAGGACCAGGCGGACATGCTGGTGGTGTTCCTCCTCAGTCCTGGAGAACACGAGTATGTCATCCAGGTACACCACCGCGAACGTGTTCAGCATGTCCCGGAGCACGTCGTTGACCAACGCCTAGACGTGGTGAGGCCGAAGGGCATAACGAGGTACTCGAAATGCCCTAGGTGGGTGTTGAAGGCCGTCTTCCATTCATCCCCTTCCCGGATGCGCACCAGGTGGTACGCGCTGCGCAGGTCCAGCTTCGTGAACACCGTGGCGTGAGTGAGTGGCTCGAACGTGGAACTCATAAGGGGGAGTGGGTATTTATTTTCACCGTGATATTATTTAACATACGATAATCTATGCAAGGCCTCAGGCTGCCCTCCTTCTTTGCCACAAAAAAGAAGCCCGCCGCCACCGGGGAAGACGAGGGCCTTATGATTCCTGAGGCCAGGGACTCTGTGATATAATTGCGCATAGCCTCCTTCTCTGGGACGGAGAGGTTATACAACCGACCGGTGGGAAGGGCGGCCCCGGGAAAGAGATCTATGGCACAATCATAGGGACGGTGAGGGGGGAGGGAAAGTGCACTTTCTTTACTAAATACAGGGGCTAAATCGTGATAAATGGAAGGAACACCAGTGAGATCCGTGGGAGGAGGCACGGGTCTGAGGCCGCTGGACGGGGAGTGGGCGGAGCGAAGGTAGTTGGCATGACACGCAACGCTCCAACCCAAAATCCGCCCAGTAGACCAAGAGATGTAGGGATCGTGCCGTTCCAACCACGGTCTTCCTAACACCAGGGGCGCTGTGGGGGCGTGCAAAACCAAGAAACGGATAGCTTCCACGTGATTTCCCGAAAGAGTGAGGGTGAGGGAAGCAGTGCTGTGTGTGATTTTACCTAGTGAACGTCCATCTAGGGCTTGGGCTGTGAGGGGTGTGTCTAGGGGGACGAGTGGAATGCCGGCCTGCCGGGCCAGCGAGGTGTCCATCAAACACTCGTCCGCCCCCGAATCCAGGAGTGCACCAACAGACAGTGAGCGGTTACCCCAGGTGAGAGTGACCGGAAAGAGGTGGTTGTGCTCCTTCTTGGGCTGGGGCTGAGGAAGGGTCGTCAGACTCACTAGGACACCCCTCACTAGTGAGCCGGGTCTTTTTGGGCGAGTCGGGCAGGCCTTGATATAGTGGCCCGACCTCCCGCAGTAGAGGCAGAGGTGGCCATGCATCCTCTGCTCCCTAACTTCCAGCGGGAGCCGTGACCGACCCAACTGCATGGGCTCCTCCTCCGGCCTGGATCCAGAAGCCACCCAGGGTTGCGAGGTGGAGTGTGAGGGTGGAGAGAGCCCACGGGACGCTGACCCAGGGAAGGCACCGGTAGGACGGACGGGGGTTGGTCTATGGGAGGGGCCAGCGCGCGGGGCGCGTTCCTGGCGCCGCTCCCGCAGCCGTTCGTCCATCTGGAGGGCGAGGGTGACGAGCTCGTTGAAGGAGGCAGGGCGGTCCCGAACGATAAGATCTTTGATGGGCTCGCTCAGCCCCCTCCTGTACGCGCTCTTGAGCGCAGTGTCATCCCACCCACTGTCTGCCGCGAGTATCCTTACCTCCAGGGAATACTCTGCCACCGACCTGGCTCCCTGTTGGATGGAATGGAGGCGGCCGGCAGCGTCCTGCCCGTCAGCTGGGTGGTCGAACACCAGATTGAACTCGCGGCGGAAGGCACCATAGTCCGAGGCGAGCTGCTCGGTATGGCCTACCGCCGCTATGGCCCAGCTGAGGGCTTTGCCGGTGAGGAGGGACATGACAAGGGCTACCTTGGTCTCTCCTGTCCTATACCTAGCTGGCTGGTGTTTGAACAGGAGCTCACACTGACCAAGGAAACCCCTGCACAGCTCGAACTCCCCACCGAAGGACTTGGGGCAGGGGAGGTTAGGCTCGCACCGGGGGTCCAGTGGGGGTTGACTCGGAGGGGGAACGTCGGGACCAGGAACGGGGAAACCGGAGGCCGAGCTGGGGGCACAGACCGAGGCCAGGGCAGGGTGGTCACTCATCCTGGAGACCGCTGTGGAGAGTGCAGCGATCTGCGCGGCGAGGGCATCTAACGTGCTCGTCGCGGCCTGGGAGCCGGACTGAAGATCGCTGATCTCTCCGGTGACACGGGTGAAGGCAGTAGTAAGCTCTGAGCAGAGAGAGGCAAGTTGGCAACTGTGACTTCTTACTACTGCCTCTAGGGGGACGGGGCTCAGGGGCGTCACAGGGACCGTCCGCTCCTTGGGTTTGCCTGGGTCCATAATGGCTTCGACGTTCTGTTATGCTCGCGCACCAGAACCTGACCCGTGTGGCGAAACCCAAGACAGACAGACACGAGATGCCTTCCAAGTCTACAAAGGGGGGTTTTATTGTGGGAGGGGAATGTATGGTGAAAAAAGGCGTTCTGTTAGTGGGATGTGTGAATAAACTATGTGTGGTGTCCCGTGGTTTGCGTGTATAACTATGTGTGAGTGTTTTTAGCCAATGTGTGGTGCGGTATGTAAATGACCAGGAGGTGTTGAAGAAATGTGCGTGCACCTAGCGAGAAAGTCCAGTCCGTGATCCAAGAGGGGTTGTCCGAGAAAGTCCAGGTCCGAGATCCGGGAAGTCGAGTCCGAAAGGAGGGGTCCAGGTAGAGGGACAAGGGGGGAGATCGCAGGAGAGGTCCGGGGAGAAACGTGAAGGTCGCTGGGGACGAGGGAGACGCGGGGAGCCGTGGAAATCGCGGAGGGAGAGTCGCAGGGTTCAGTACGTCGAAGCACTGAGAGACGTTCTGGGAGGCTTCTTGTAGAAGGCTGCCTGATTGCCACAGGTGTGCCTGATGGATGATGGCAAACACCTGGTGCAGTGCAGCGCTCGTCTCAGAGCGCGAGCCGAGCGCTCGGATGTTTCCGGCACGTCCGAGCTGGGGGAGTGGCTTGAACGTGCCGGGGAGGCAGCTCGGGGCGGTGTAACCACAACACATAGATGCTGAACTCAGATGCAGCATACTCATGCTTCATTATATCCTCCTACTCCCACTTCAGCAGGTTTAATTAAAACACAAATCAGTTCCCTGAAGCTCAGAACAAGGTTTCCAGCAGGCTGCATTTCTCCCACTTTACTGAATAACTCACTGCAAGGCTGCCAAGAAACCCTCTGAAGTTAGTGGAAGACAACCTCTTCGCTCCTGTCAGCCCCACACTTGCCTCGTCCATGGGAGGGAACACTAGAATTGTACTTCTCCTAAAACAGATACTACACGCTCTTCCACTGTTAGTACTCAGTACTTAACACTCAACATTGTTGACAAGTATGTACAGCCTAATACTACTCATTTCCCCACCTCATCCCTACATGTCATTATATTCTTTTAGACACATATGTTGTTTTTCTTCCAGCCCCAACCCACACGATGTTAATAACCTGTTCCGGGTTCATCAATAATCCTTTGTTGACGTCATAGATGATCAATAGTTGTGCGCTGAGTTCACAACCCTCCTCATACATCATCTTGACGGACAGCTTTACGACCACCGTCGCTCTTTAAGACTGAGACTTGCATCCGTCTAATAAGCAAACAGCTCAACTAGCGAGGCTCCGACAGACAGCCAGACCCGACTTACATACATGGGGGCTTGGAGCCCGTTAATACCTGCTGGCAGCGCTGCTTTATGTCGGGGACTGTCTCACACCCTGATTGTGTTCTTCTGACGTAGTTGTGTAATGATACTGAACCTGATGTGTGTCCGTAATACTACACACCTGTTTTATGTACCATGTTCTATTGTTCAATAATACACACACACACACACACACAAACACACACACACACACACACACACAGACACACAAAGACACACAGACACACACACAGACATACAGACACATGCACACACACACACAGACACACACAAACGCGCACACACACACACACGCACAAACACACACACACACGCACAAACACACCCACACACACACACACACACACACACAGACACACAAAGACACACAGACACACACACAGACATACAGACACATGCACACACACACACAGACACACACAAACGCGCACACACACACACGCACAAACACACACACAGAGACACACACACACAGACACACATACAGACACACACACACACACACAGACACACGCACACAGACACAGACACACACAAAGACATACAGACACACGCACACACACACACACACACACACACACACACACACACCGACACACACAACTCACAGACGCACGCGCGCACACAACTCACAAACGCGCGCGCACCTACACACAGATACACACAAACCCACACACAGACGCACACACGGTGACAAACACAGAAACGCACGCACACACACACACACGGTGACAAACACACACACAAACACACAAACGGACACGCGCGCGCGCAAACAGAAACCCGCGCACACCGACACACAACTCAGAAGTGCGAGCACACACAACTCACAAACAGGCGCGCAAACTTACATACGCGCGCACACTTACACACACACACGCACACACAAACACACACACACAACCACACACACACAAACACACACACACACACGGACACACACGCGCGCATACAAAAACGCGCGCGAAGAGACACGCGCGCACACCTACACACACGGATACATGCATGCATAATAATAGTACTAATAATAGTAGTAGTAATAGTAGTAGTAATAATCATAATAATAGTACTACTAATAGTAGTAGTAACAGTAGTAGTAATAGTCATAATAATAGTACTACTAATAGTAGTAGTAACAGTAGTAGTAATAGTCATAATAATAGTACTACTAATAGTAGTAGTAACAGTAGTAGTAATAGTCATAATAACAGTACTACTAATAGTAGTAGTAACAGTAGTAGTAATAGTCAAAATAATAGTACTACTAATAGTAGTAGTAACAGTAGTAGTAATAGTCATAATAACAGTACTACTAATAGTAGTAGTAACAGTAGTAGTAATAGTCAAAATAATAGTACTACTAATAGTAGTAGTAACAGTAGTAGTAATAGTCATAATAATAGTACTACTAATAGTAGTAGTAACAGTAGTAGTAATAGTCAAAATAATAGTACTACTAATAGTAGTAGTAACAGTAGTAGTAATAGTCATAATAATAGTACTACTAATAGTAGTAGTAACAGTAGTAGTAATAGTCATCATAGCAGAGCAGCTCACCTGTCTTATCCAGTATTTTTCGGTACTGTATCTTTATATTATGTTTGCAGTACGTCTCTTTCTGAGCTCTCCTTTGTGCCAGAAATGCAGGATCGTTGTTCCAGCGCTCTGCGTTACGGATACCAAGTTCAGTGTATCCAACAAACTTCCCCACAGTGCTGTTAAACCTGATAAATTCTATCTTATTGAAATAATGAGAGTATATGTACTCTATGTCAGGAAGCTCAGAGGAGGTGAACACACATGTGGCCAGGTAATAATGCAAAAACGCATCTGGAACAGAAAGAGAAACAGGTTCAAGTTACTTAGTTGAATTGTTTTAAAGACAATAATTAAAACCTCTTTTCTATCAACACAGCAGAGTCCATCCAACAGAGACTGATTTACATATTTTATCTCACCTGCTCCATAGAAACCCACGACCAGGAGGGAGCAACACACAACAAGGCAGCATGAAGCCATGTGTCTGTCTTGCTGATGAACACAATAAACTGTCCTCCTTTACAGACTGACTGGTGTGGACTGTCCCCTGGACATAAACCAGTCCACCACCCAATCACCTCACTGGGCTGGCTAGCTCTCCCAACATCAGCCAATAGAAAAAACAGAGGCCTTCCACGTCATCTGTTACCAGGTAGAGGGTAGAGCCTAATGCTGGAAAGGGACAGAAACTCACAGGTTCGAGCCTGTTCGGGGACTGAGAAGCTTTGGCCGGTGACAGAATGACAAGAGGACATGTGTTGTTAGTATAGCGCCCCCTAGCTGCAGGACACTCAACATGTAGACAATACACACTCAACATGTACACAATACACACTCAACATGTACAAGAACACACACATACACACACACACACACACACACACACACACACACACACACACACACACACACACACACACACACACACACACACACACACATATGTGTGTGTGTGCAGAGCCGAATAATGCCGTGAAGGAGGTTGCA
The DNA here is from genome assembly GCF_029633865.1 of Lampris incognitus. Taxonomy (NCBI): domain Eukaryota; kingdom Metazoa; phylum Chordata; class Actinopteri; order Lampriformes; family Lampridae; genus Lampris; species Lampris incognitus. The sequence goes on from NC_079227.1 coordinate 40,626,412, forward strand.
CATTTCCTCATGTTTGGGTACTTGTCCTCTGTAAGTAAGTTCCAAAACTCTCCATGCGCCCTGGACTTAAGCTGAATGTCAGCCTGTACTGTCAGCATCTCATCCTCCACTGCAAACGAGTTCAGGTGAAACAGTGTTGCCATTTTTGAGGCGAGGGAATCCACCTCTGTATCTTCCCCAAATGGGTAGCACATAAATGTAGCGATTGGCTCAAGCAAAGCAAAGTCTTGAAACCGTTTGTCAAAGTCTGACCGGACATTTTCCATCTGCTCTGTGTAGCGTGCACTGTCACGTTGCGCACACGCCCTCCCTTGCTTCTCCAGCTCTGCTACGAGGTTTCGGGAGTTTCCCAAATCACGGCGCTGCAACTTTGAGGACAGAAGTTGCATTTTCCGTTTGAAAGCGTTAACTGAGCTGATCATGTTTACCACGCTTTTGTCTTTTCCTTGCAGCTCTAAATTAAGCTCGTTCAACATGTTGGTTAAATCAGTTAAAAACGCCAAGTCTAGCAGCCACTGATTGTCATTAAGTTGCTTGTGTTCCGCATGTTTAGTGATAAGGAGAAACTCCTTAATCTCCGGACAGAGCTCTCGACATCTCTGCAAGAATCTCCCTCTACTAAGCCATCTCACGTCAGTGTGTAGCCAGAGGTCAGAGTAGTTACAGTCGGCCTCTTCCAAATGTGGACCAAACAACCGTCTTTGAAGAGACCTCGCTCGAATAGAACAGGCGGGTTTGGTTGCCACATCCATGAGCTCTTTCATGTTTAGCATTTTTGCGCATAATGCTTGTTGGTGTGTTATGCAATGGTAATTAAGGAAGTCCGGGAAAGCATCGTCCTCCCTGCGCTTGGTAATAAATCCATTGGAGCGGCCCACCATAGCAGGCGCACCGTCCGTGGTGATTGACACCAGTTTACACACTGGAAGCTGGATTTTATCCACAAAGTTTTTGAAGATCTGAAAAATGTCCTCTCCCCGCGTGTCTTCCTCCATGGGTAGTATTGTTAACAACTCCTCTTTTGCGGTCATATCTTGAAACACCATGCGAATGAAAATGCACAATTGGGCCGTATCACTGATGTCCGTAGACTCGTCCAATTGTAGTGAGAAACACTCGCAGTCCACGATGTCCCTCCAAAGCTGCTGTGTCAAATCATCGCCCATCCCTTCACAGCGCCTTGTGACGGAATCTCTTGATAACTGGAGAGCTTTGATTGAAGATATTATTTCTGATTTGTTTTTAAAGTCCCGAAACAACGAATCTGCTGCCTCAAGGAAGGCCTCTTTCATCATCTCTCCATCTTGGGATGCTTTCTTATGCTTAATGATGGAGTGACTCACCCGTAAAGATGCTTCGGTGGCTGCCTTTGCCTTTGAATTCGGCTGCGTGAAAAATGACTGCTGGGCGATTAACTGCGATTTTAGTTCCCTCACCTTTCTCTTTCTCAGCTCGCTTTTCGGAGGGAAGTCATTGTCATAGTTTTTATGAACAGTTCGAAAGTGCCTCTCCACATTTCCTTTCTTTGGGATAGCAATGCTAGACTGACAGATGAGACAAACGTATTTGGAATAATACATGGTGAAAAAAAAGTCCTGCTCCCATTCCACATGGAAATGGTAGGTTTTTTGTTTCTTGCTAGGTCCGGCTCCCCCACTCATTTTTGTTTTGTTTCACTTTTTAGTAGAATTTTTTTTTAGAGAGTTGAACTAGCTAGCTCGATGCAGTTCTGCGTTAGCTCACGTTGTGGGCATGTGAACTTCAAAGTACGTTCGAGAAGGGCTCTGGTTGTTATGCTAACCTAATGTAACAAAGTTTTAGGTTCCGCTCTAGAATCTTTGGTTTTAGGCAACAGCAGACTGGCCGTCCTTTACGTCAATCAAAAGGCAAATGCCAAATGGAGGACAGATGATAGGCTAATGTCTTGGAAAAAAAAAAGTTTTTTGGAATGTCATGGAGATCTACCAGCACTGCCTTCGCGATCTACTGGTCGATCGCGATCGACGTAGTGGGCACCCCTGCCATACCTTGTATGTTGCAAAAATATCGGCGATTCTTAAGAAGGGTACACCCCCAGATGCCAGTGGTTCATATTGCCCCATTATTTTAACAAATGATAGCTGAATGTTTTCCAAACTATTGCTGATCAGACTTGGTTTGTTCCTCTTATAATTGAAGGTGATTAAACAAGCTTCATTGAAAATAGGGTGTCTCGGACCAATATGAGGAAATTACTCATCATTATCCAATATGCGAAAATCTATCAAAAGCAAGGTCTTGTTATTTCGCTTGATACGGAAAGGGCCTTTGGTAAAATAAGTGGCCTTACCTATTTAGTACCATGGGAAGGTTTTCCTTGGCAGGGACTGAATCAACTTGATGAAGTTGATGCACCATTCACCTAGGGCCAGTGTGGTGGTTAATGGCACGGGATCACCAGAATTCCTGTTGGGTAGGTCAACACGTCAAGGGGACTCTAGTCCCACTTGTTTTTTCCATTACCATTGAACCACTCGCCGGGGCTATTAGGAGCCACCCTAATTTAACAGGAATGCAATCGGACTTACTACATAGAAGATTGGTCTGTATAGGGATGACGTCTTATTGGTTGTTGCTGATCTACAGGAATCCATCCCTCCTATCATGTCAGTCATACATCATCTTTCAGGATACAACATACATGTGAACAAATCAGTGGCGATGCCACTTGGGTGTGATGAGAACACACCAAACTTGCCGGACTTTCCATTTTCGTGGTCTACTTCAGGATTCACGTACTTAGGGGTTTTCAGAACTTGTCACAGTCCATCTGAGTCATTGTTTTTGTCTCCTCTTGTTTCCTTGTCCTGTGCTTCCTGTTTTAAATTGACACTCACCTTGTTAGCTGTGTCCCAATTCAGGGTCTGCATCCTTCGGAGGGTGCAGCCTGCGCGGTCTGCGAAGCCGAATCCTCCGGAGGCTCCTCCGTATACCGCGTTAACGGTTGTTAAATGGGACGGTCTAGCCTTCGGTGGATTTTCTGGTTGCGTCACCTTATCCTTACGTCACGATTACTCTTGGGAGTTACTACTGAAAAATAATGGAGCCGGAGCTGCCGCTTTTGTTCTGTTTTAATTTGCCTCATGCTGGAGGAAGAGGAGATGCGCCGCCGTCATAGCCGGCGGCTGATCTATATCCGGCAGGGAGAGGACCGTGGAGAGGTAAACCTATTATTTTAACCCATGGTAATGTTATTATTAGATAGGTAGATGGATGATGTGGTGGACAGTGGAGACATGTGTAGTGAGCAGGTTTTGATATGTAATGAGCGCGCATGCGCGAGTGTGGAGACTTGAAGATATGCCTAGTAAAAGGTCAACGTTATGCCTTGGTCTCCGGTCCATTCATTACTAATATAAGTACTATAAAGTACGAGACATGGTGTCAGAAGTCGTCGTCCTCGCCTCTGAGATGAATACAATCACCCGACGCAAGTGAGCGGAATGATCCGTGCAGTTTGACTCCGTGAGAAAAGAGCTTCTGAAGTGTCCGAGTGAGCTAGCAGAGCTAACGCTAACGTGGAGCTGCGTTGATACAACGTTGGAGAGGAGCATCCGGAAGGTAAAACAGAATGGATTCTCTATTTTCAATAAGTCCGCCTGAAGCATTTGACTTGGGAGACTTTGGTAGTGGCCTAATTGGATGCGAGGTTTAGAAAGATTCCGCATAGCGGCAGCAGGACTAAATGCAAAGAGTCAAGAGTATCAAGCTAACTCGCTAGTTTACACTATGGGAGACATGGCGGAGGACGTTCTGAACACGTCAGCACTGACGGAGGAGGACAAGACAAAGTAGGACCAAGTAAAGCAAGCGTTCATAAACATCTCATATGCAAGCATAATGTGGTCTAGGAAAGAGCTAAATTCAACAAACGTAGCCAGGAGCCTGGTGAGACGGCTGAAGCGTTATTACTGCTGTGCATCAACTGGCTGAGCATTGTCAGTATGGACTTCTCCAAGACGAGATGATCAGAGACCGCCTTGTGGTAGGTACCAGAGACCATGGACCTGCAGAGAAGTTACAGCTAGATTCTGAGTTGACTCACGTGAAAGCTGTCACACAAATCCGCCAGAGTGAGGAAATTAAAAAGCAACAGCCTGCATTGAGACAGAGTAGCACAGATGGCACAGAGGCAAACATGGACGCAGTTAGATTCAAGTTCAAACAGAAATACTCCCCACACGGAAAAGGTGGTTTTAAACCAAAGGAAAGAGGGCAAAATAATGCAAATACTAAATGTGGCAGATGTGGGAAGACACATGAAAATTCATTCAATGCATGTCCCGCGCGCACTGCTGAGTGCAGGAAATGTAAGAAAAGTGGGCATTTTGGCCCCGTTTGTAAAACGAAAATGAGAGTGGAAGAAATGAAGGAAAATGACTTGGATGAAAGCGTAGAGACATTGTTCCTGGGCACAGTGAATTGTACAACATCCAACACATTCTGGCAGAAATCGGTTGCAGTGAATGGTCAGCAGATGACGTTCAAGTTGGACACGGCGCTGCAGTGACAGCTATCCCGGCACATCTGTATTCACAAAAGCGACATGGAAAGCTGCTACTGAAAACCAAAAGACTGTGTGGCCCAAGTAACTCTCCCATAGAGGTGAAGGGACATGTTGCTGCGGATATTAGTCACAGTGGAATTGTAGTGAAGCAGCAAGTGTATGTTGTGCCAGGGTTAGTGACTCCTTTGCTTGGCTTACCAGCGATACAAGACGTCTGCCTGCTCAGCCCTATGCAAGCTATCACAGCAGCTGAGGTAAGCTACAAAGAACAATATCCCAGAGTTTTCACAGGCTTAGGTAAGCTAGAGGGAGAATACAAAATTAAATTAAAAGAAAATGCCACTCCCTTTGCCCTCGCTGTGCCACGCCGTGTGCCATTGCTCTTAAGAGGAAAAGTTCAAGAAGAGTTAAAAAGGATGGAGGAAATGGGCGTTATTTCTCCCATAGAGGAAGCTACAGAGTGGTGCTCAGGAATGGTCGTAGTACCAAAACCTAATGGAAAAATTAAAATATGTATCGACCTAACCCGCCTGAACGAAAATGTGTGCAGGGAGCGACATATTCTTCCAGCTGTTGATGAGACGCTAGCTAAGCTAGCTGGAGCTAGGATTTTTTCCCAACTGGATGCCACTGCCGGTTTTTGGCAGGTGCCTTTGCACAAAGATTCAGCCCCACTCACCACCTTCATCACACCATTTGGCCGTTATTGTTTTAATCGGCTTCCCTTTGGAATATCATCCGCGCCAGAACACTTTCAGAAGCGTTTAACGCAGATGCTTGACGGCCTAGAAGGAACTTTGTGTCATGCAGATGACATCCTGGTGTTCGGTGCCACGCCCAAAGAGCATGATGACAGGGTGCATCAAGTGTTGCAAAGACTGCAGCAGCGAGGCCTAACTCTGAATGACAAATGTCAGTTCGCAGTGAAGCAGGTCAAATTTCTCAGACACGTTGTCAGTTCAGAGGGCATACAAGCAGATCCTGAGAAGATTAGGGAAATTAGAGAGATGCCACCACCCAAAGATGTGGCTGACGTAAAACACTTCATGGGGATGGTCAACTATGTGGGGAAATTCTCTCCTAACATCGCAGAGCTCACTGGGCCAATCAGAGAACTCCTGAAAGCAGAAAACATGTGGATGTGGGGAGCAGCGCAGCAGTGTGCCTTTGAAAAGGTGAAAAACGAGCTCAGCTCATCTACTGTCCTTGCCCAGTACAGTCCAGAGAAACCGACCAGGGTGTCAGCAAACGCATCGTCTTACGGATTAGGAGGGGTCTTATCTCAGCTTCAAGAACCTGGAGACTGGAGGCCAGTGGCTTTCATATCTTGCAGCATGACTGAAACAGAGTGCAGATATGCCCAAATTGAAAAGGAGGCCCTTGCTGTCACCTGGGCTTGCGAAAGATTTCACACCTACCTCCTGGGCCTACACTTTGTGATGCAAACCGACCACAAACCGTTAATCAGTCTTCCCAGCTCAAGACTGCTGGATGACGTCCCGCCTCGTATAATGCGCTTCAGATTGAGACTTCTACGTTTTTCCTACTCAATCGTACATGTACCAGGGAAAAATCTTATTGCAGCTGATGCTCTATCAAGAGCTCCACTCCAGCGTACTACAACAGAGGAAGACCTTGTGCTTCAGAACGACATCACAGCTCAAATCAATGAGGTCATTCAGCAACTCCCGGCCTCACCTGAGAAGTTGCTACAAATAAGAAGAGCACAAGAAGAAGATCCAGTGTGTAAGCAGCTGTCCTCCCTGATCCACACAGGATGGGAAAGAAGCAGTTCTGCGCCACAGTTAAAGCCTTTCTGGCAATACAGAAACGACGACCTGTTGATGGTGGATGGCCTGTTGATGAAAGGAAAGAGAAGACTGATTCCAGCAAGCATGCAACAGGACATCTTGGACAAAATTCACCAGGGAATGGTGAAATGCATGGCCAGGGCCCATGAAGCAGTGTGGTGGACTGGGCTGACAAAACAGATCAGAGAGAAGGTACGTCAGTGTGAAATTTGTGCTAAAAAGAGTCAAAATGCCACAGAACCTCTGATGACCACACCCTTGCCATCACGCCCATGGGAACGGCTAGCAGCTGACTTATTTGAGTGGAAGAAGGGTCAGTATTTAGTAGTCATTGATTACTATTCAAGACACATTGAGGTTGCCAATTAAACAAGCACTTCAGCAACAGCTATGATTGTGAAAATAAAAGTCATCTTTAGCCGCCACCGGGTGCCGGATACACTCGTCACAGACAAGGGAACGAAGTTTGCTGCTGCAGAGTTCGCAGATTTTGCTAAAGATTACAACTTTCAACATGTTACCAGTAGCCCCTGTTACCCGCAAAGCAATGGGGAAGCTGAACGTGCAGTAAAGACTGTGAAATCCTTGTTGCAGAAGAGTGAGGACCCTCACAAAGCGCTTATGGTGTACAGAGCAACTCCTCTTGCCCAGGGAGTATCACCGACACAGCTGCTGATGGGGCGCAACATCCAAACACCCCTTCCGGTGTGTCCACGCACTCTCAAACCAGCATGGTCAGACTTGAGAGCTTTTGAGTTGAAAGACCAGGAGCTTAAAAGACAACAGGCTGAAGGATACAACAGACGACATAGAGCATGGGAGACACCACCACTCCAGCCAGGTCAGAGAGTTTGGATACGGAATGTTCCACACACAGGAGTCGTCTCTGGATCAGCAGGGACACCACGTTCATACGTGATCCAAACCTCAACAGGCAGTCTCCGAAGAAACCGTTCTCATTTGAGAGCAGTGCCTTCACCGTCTGGAAGCCAGCCAGACTCTGGACTACACACCAGAGTTGGCAGGGCAGTCAAGCCTGTTAAAAGACTGAATTTGTAGTTTAGTGTTGTGAGTATACACGAAGCAGAATAACTTCCATACCACAACAGAGAGGATCAGGTGGTCTACCCTACCTCTCAGTTAGGTTATGTACTTGTCTTGATAGGTTCATAGGTTAAAAAAAAAGAAAAGGAAAATTAGATGTGAAATGTGTGTCTAGATATGAGATGTGAAATGTGTGTTTAGATATGAGATGTGAAATGTGTGTCTAGATATGAGATGTGAAATGTGTGTCTAGATATGAGATGTGAAATGTGTGTCTAGATATGAGATGTGAAATGTGTGTCCAGATATGAGATGTGATATGTGTGTCTAGATATGAGATGTGAAATGTGTGTCTAGATATGAGATGTGAAATGTGTGTCTAGATATGAGATGTGAAATGTGTGTCTAGATATGAGATGTGAAGTTCATTTAACCAGTCTACATATGCTCACGTTTACAGAGAGGTTTAAGGTGCCAGCTGTTCCCCTGCCTTGTTGGTAAAATCAGCATTAGGCTTTATTAACATGTGATTTAATTGTTCTGTAAAGATCCTGAAAGTATCAGTGTAAAAGGGGGAGATGTAGTGAGCAGGTTTTGATATGTAATGAGCGCGCATGCGCGAGTGTTGGGACTTGAAGACATGCCTAGTAAAAGGTAAACGTTATGCCTTGGTCTCCGGTCCATTCATGACTAATATCAGTACTATAAAGTACAAGACAACATGCACCCCCAAACAAACTCTGGGGACCATCCTTGATGAGTCCCGCTGGCAGCCAGAAGACACCAGGGTCTTTCTTGTGGCATTCCATCCAGCCCAGCAGCACCGTCAGGGACTCCTGCTCAGCAAAGTTTGTTCCCCTAATTTGTGAATAGTTGTACATTTTAAGACTGTCGCTTAATTATTAATTATAATAAAAGAAAAAACTCAGTCCTTTGTTGCCCGTGAAATGTTTGTTAACCCTTTTATAAATGGTTGTACTTTAGTTGCAAATAGTAAAAAGAATAGATAACACATATAACAAAGTAACAATATTTTAATTTATAAAACATCTAACGTTTTGCACAATAAACTTATTCATAACAATTAATACCCACACAAAGAACAACAACCAATCAACGCCTGTCTCTCATTCTGGCTCCAGTAAACAGTTGCTGGTTGTCTTCACGGAGTGGGATGAACTGCTAGGTTTGTTCCTTGCTGCCTTAAACAAGCTGACATGTAAAGCATGTTGTGTGTTATGTCACCAGACATAAGGCTTCTTATGGACTACATTCATCATAATTAAAACGTTTAACTACACTTAACGGTTTTACAGTCTGGAAATAAGGCAGGACTCACAACTTAACCTGACATTAGTTCATCTTGGTGCATTGATGTAGATAATATGAAGTATCAATAGTCTATAAAATGTCCCGATCATCTTAGATATGAGTCCAGCTTGTAAAGTGGAACATGGGAAAGTGAAGCGTTATAAGGCTTTAGTTCAAAGCTGAAACTGAGGCCTCACATCGAGCCGTCGGCTAGCATGCTAGGTGGCTACATGGAAGCAATACTAACCTCACGTATCTTAACAGACATTTTGAGCTTTTAAGCTCCCCTGAAGTTTAACATATCTGCCGTTAGATGTTCAAATGAGTAGAAACCCAGTACTTACATTTATAAGGGAAATCTTGCTCGGTGCTTTGAACAGACATTCGTCCGCCGCCCATTATTTATTTATCTTTATTTGTTGTTGGTGAGGAGAAGGGGCGGAGCAGCGGCGCGCAAAGCATCTTGGGATATGGAAGTCCGCGAAGGATAGTAGCGGTGCATACATTAGACATATAAAGAGTAGACGCCGCATTGGCTGTTGGGGCGCGAGAAATACGGCCGCCATCTTGGACCGGTCATCCTACGAGTTGCCTAGCAGCAGAATACACGACACGACTGAGAAAGATGGCAGAACACTGTTCAGCATATTCCTGCTCCAATCGACGGACCGTGGAAAACAGGGCCCGGGGGATTACTTTTCACAAGTAAGATTGAACATACGGTGGCACCACATTGCAAAACTCACCTCTCTTGACCTGCAGAGAGGGAGCACGAGAAAGAAACTCTGCAGAACAGGTCTCTTTCAAGGGTTTTAGGGGTTTCATGTCAAACTTTAATTAGCAACTTTTATTCTTTCCCCTACATTGTTATGCTACATTGTTTATATATTTATCTCTCTTTAAAATATATATGTATATCTGTATTTATGTTTTATTATTACATCATACTATTGGATATAATTACGATATTATTACAGTATTATACCAATTTATTATACACACACACACACACACACACACACACACTGTATACTTCCTACCCTCACATGTAAATATTTTGTGTTGTTGTCAGTGTTTACGTTTGTCCATTGTGTGTAATGCACTGGTCACCTATGTAAGCAACGTTGTACATGTGTAAATATGGTTTGGGGCGGGGATTTATATATATTTTTCATTTTCTCTGATATATAACATATATTGTTGTTATATATACTGTAGATATATAATGTGTTCATATATTGTTTATATATTTATATAGCCTAATCATATATTGTTTCTTCAACTTATTAAAATAGCTGACTTTACTGCCACTATCTGCTTCTGCCTCTCTATCATATTTTACCTTGTGTGTGTGTGTGTGTGTGTATATATATATATATAGTGAGCGTTTTGCTAAATACCGTATTGTTCCGAATATAAGACGACCCTGATTATAAGACGACCCCCCCCCCGTTTTTCAAGAATCATTTTTGGAAAAATACTTTTTGAAGAGCAAATATTGGTTTTATAAAGAAAAACATTATATTTGAAAATAATGATAATAAAAACACATTGAATAAAACAAGGTAGTCTGTTTAACAGCTTTTAAATAAAATTATGTTTTCAATATATTTCAGATGAAATTGTCACATTTAAATAAAAAAATGTAAATACATTTGTAAATGAATGACTTATGGTATTTAAATAGCATACAAATGAAAATAAACTGTAGTCTATTGAGACTATCCATCTCATATTGAAAAAATAACCATTTCAACATTTCAATACCTGCATTAACCATCGAAGTGGTCTAATTTTAGAACGGTCTTGAAACAAATCTGACTGAGTGAGAATGTATATTGACATTCAAAAGTCTAGAACTCGAATGTAAGACGACCCCCCCTTTTTCATACGTATTTCCAGGGTAAAAACCCCGTCTTATATTCAGAACAATACGGTAGCTACCTATCATACATCACATATATCATATATCAGAATATTCTATTACTGTTAAGCCAACTATAAACATTAAAATACGTCAAACCATGTGTCCTGTATCAGCTACATGTATGACGTTTTCATCAACAAAAGAGGCGTGGAAATCAGTTTGGTATTCAGCGAGTTATGATTGATTAACTGCGCTGACAGTTCATTGCGCCTGCCAAACACATTACACTGAGTGGAGCGGGTGACCGGTCCAAGATGGCGGCCCCACGGCTCGTCAGCGTCAATAGGCAGCAGCGGTCGATGCGGCGTCTACTCTTTATATGTCTATGACATCAGAATCTGTAGAGCATTAGTGAGAATACGAGCAGGAGGCAATGAGATCCAGCAGGGGGCAGTACTGACAAGCTGGGAGAAAACCTTCAGGTGAAAGCGACACACACTGGACTGCCACCAAAACAACCAACGAGGAAGAAGCGTCACTTCCTGCTTCAGCTGGTTGGAACCAGAACACGCCCTGTTAAAAAATACCAACGATAAGAAAAGTGGTGAAGAGTGAAGAGACTGAAATACAACCAAACAAGTCTGGCCCACTTCAAGTACTGATGACACCCACTAATGTGTACAGTGTACTGTACATGTGTACTGATATGTATAGTGTACTGTCTATATGTATAGTGTACTGTCTATATGTACTAATATGTACAGTGTACTGTCTATAAGTACTGATATGTATAGTGTACTGTCTGTATATGTATAGTGTATAGTCTATATGTACTGATATAGTGTAGTGATATAGAGTGTACTGTTTATATGTGTTTGTATTATAATGTAGTGATGTAGTATACTGCGTATATGTAGTGGTATTATAGTGTACTGTGTATATGTAGTGATATTATAGTGTAGTGTGTATATGTAGTGGTATTATAGTGTACTGTGTATATGTAGTGTTATTATAGTGTACTGTGTATATGTAGTGATATTATAGTGTAGTGTGTATATGTAGTGGTATTATAGTGTAGTGGTATTATAGTGTAGTGTGTACATGTGGACTGATGTGAACCAGTGTAAACCTGGTCTGGACTGATCTAGTGTTACTGACCTCTGGCCTTCCTCTTGTAGTAGATCAGACCTGCCAAAGACAAAATCAAACCCAGAAGCAGACCTGACGCTCCGCTGGCGATCTTGTTTCTGTCTGATTGTGACATGGAGGGATCTGGAGAGACAGACACATGTCTCTATCTATAGACACATCTGCATGTTGACCTGTCTCTCTATGTCTTCATCACCTATCCATGGACAGAGACACACATAGATACTCACTCCAGTCCACTTTCTTAGGAGAGGGGAAACTGGCGTGTTCCACCATGCAGGTGATCTTCTCTCCAGACCTGGGATGAAATAAGTGAAGAAGAAGAAAACACAGGAAATAAACAACATATCAACAATAAATAAGACGTGATGTGATTGGATGAGGTAAGTCTGTACTTTCCTGTCTGTCTGCACAGAAACTAGTCGAGTCTGATACTAAACATCAGCCCAGTTTAAAACACGGTATTAATACACAATAAATACTCTGTCGTCCATCTGGGATCTCACCTGTAAAGAGCCACGCATCCCACCTTAAACATACAGCTGGTGTCTACAGAGCAGACGCTGAGGAGACACGTTCCACCTTAAACATACAGCTGGGGTCTACAGAGCAGACGCTGAGGAGACACGTTCCACCTTAAACATACAGCTGGGGTCTACAGAGCAGACACTGAGGAGACACGTTCCACCTTAAATCATCACTTTGTGCTTTGTTTTCCAGTCATTGTGTGTGTGTGTGTGTGTGTGTGTGTGTGTGTGCGTGAGTGTGTAGTGTTAAAGTATTGTGTATGTATTTGGACCGGTCCATTTGGTACTGAGTCTAAGTGTTCTGACCTGGGCGTGTACTCCAGGTGGGAGTGGATCTGGTAGTACCAATCACCATTTGCCAGCTCATCGGTGGAAGTGACGTCAGAGGTCACCGGCTGTCCGTCTCTCAGCCAGGTGACACTGATGTATTTGGGGAAGAAGTTGTAGACACTGCACATCAGCATGGCCGGATGTCGGCCACTAGGGGGCGTCACTGAAGTCAGTCTCACACTGGGCTCAGCTGATAAAGAATTATTTTGTTATCATCATCATCATCATCATCATCATCATCATCATCATCATCAGGACTTGAAATTAACTTTTTGAATCAATGTCAAATGTGTAGAGTTGCTAATCCCGAGAGTATATAATGTTTGGGGCCACATGGTGGCGCAGTGGTTAGCGCGGTCGCCTCACAGCAGAAAGGTCGTGGGTTGGAATCCCGGGTTAGTCCAACCTTGGCGGTTGTACTGATGTGTCGTAGGTTAGTTTACATTATTACGACAGCGGCCCCCAGAGGAGTTACCATAAACTGATTTACGGCAGTGCCTAGCAGAGCTGGAATAAAGCATGTTAAACGGCTCTTCTGCGGTGAGTCGCCTCAGTCCAGCCCTCCGCATTGAGGACTAGACTCTGTTATAGCCGGACCTCAAACAGGACTCATGAAAACCCGGCACGTTACTGTAACATGAGACTAATCCTAGATCTGCTGGATTATGCAGATGCAGTAAATCCTGAAGCACTTATTTTGTTCCTAGACTTCTATGAGGCCTTTGACGCGATTGAACTCACGGTTCTGTTACAGTCCGTCGAGGCGTTGGGCTTTGGGAATAACTTTGTTGGCATTGTCAGTATGTTTTACAAAGATATGAATAGTTCTGTTATGATGAACTTTAACAGCTGTGAAAGAGTCCAGATGAACAGAGGGCTCCGCCAAGGCTGCCCTGTTCCTCCTCCCTTATTTATTTGAGGGGCTGAATTCTTATCAGTTAATATCGTGAATGATGGACGTTTGGAAGGAATGTCGGGTTTTGGTGGAGAGTTAAAAATCTCACAACTGGCAGACGACACCACTTTGTTTTGAAGGACAAGAAGCACGTGAGGAACTCTGTTACCTCAGGTAACCAGTGTTCCAGGGCCTCGGACCTGCGACTAAATGTGTGCACATGTGGAATGTTGTCTGTGCGTGATTGTAGCGATTGTGTAGTTGGAAACATCCGGTAAAAGAGTCCGTTAAGTATTTGGGAATATATACAACTACACATCTTACAGCTAGACAACATCTCCATTTCTCCAACAGATTAAAAAGACCAAGTCTGTCTTCAGGATTGGTCTTGGAAGGGGTTTATCTATTTTAGGAGGAGTTCTCCTCTCCAAAGCAGAGGGCCTGTCTCGCTTTGTGGGTCCATCTGTGTCTCTATTGGTTTATGGTTCTACCGCCACAGAAGCAAATAGAACTTTCTTAAATGTCATTTGGAAGAATAAACCACACCAGCTTAAAACATGTGTCCTGTCCAGCAGTGAAGCAGAAGGAGGTCTGGAAGTTCTAGATTCCGTTGATTCTGGTAACACAACACACAAACACGCTCACACTTGTTGTGTGACGGTGAAATGTCCCATAAGTGTGCGACTGGTGTGGAGTCTCGTGACTCTGTCCCTCCTTTAACATGAGACACGTGACCTGGTGCTGTCTTCATCCAGAAGATGTGCTCTTCAACATCTGATTAATTGTGTTACTGTAGATGCAACATGTGTACTCACAAACAGGAGTTGTGTAAATCATTACCTAAGATCCCTGCTTGTCTCCAAGAAGTGAGTCTTTCCTTAAACCTCTCAGCCTTGAAACAACAACGCAAGTAACGAGCTGCTGACCTACTACCACACTTGTGTCCTGACAGCCGTCTGTTACTTTACATGTGCACACGTGTACTCCCCTTCTGTTTTGTTGTGTGTCTGTTCTTTGTTTGTATTATGTTGTTACCATTTATTAGGGGTCCAAGCCCCAGGGGCTGGGGACCCCTATTGTTTCTGCTCAGTTTTTTATTTTTATTTTTATTTTTTATTTTATCCGTTGGTAAAAGTGGTACTGCAGCCTACACCGTAACAGATTCTACAAAACCCTTTGGAGGCCTGGTACAGAACTTCGCACTTACCCCAGATGCAAAACATGACACATGTCAACCAGTTGGTGGCGCAATTTCGAAGGTCAACGCGTTTTGGCGTGTAACTCCCAAACCGTACATCGGACATGCAAACCTTTACATGCACCGATTCACTGAGCATAGCTGAATCACGAGGTATAGGCCACGCCCATTTCTGCTGTAATATCATTTCGCAAATTTGCGAAAATAGCCAAAACTAATTGTTCGAACTCCTCCTAGGCCGTGCGATCGATTTACACGAAACGTGGCACACATCATCTACAGTCACTCAAGGCAAAAAGTTATCGAAAGAATTTTGATCCGTTGCTCGGTTTTGATTTGACAGATCAATGAACCTTGACTGAAAAACGGTGATTTTCCATGACGGTGCCATAACTCATCAATGCATTGACATATCAACTTGAAATTTTAGATGTACGTCACGTATTGTCAAAAGATCCTAACTCATGAAGTACGTTTCAATTGTCCAGTAGAGGGCGCTATAAATTGGATAAGATTATATCTCATAATTGACAACATCGATTTGGATGACATTTGGGGTGCACAATCTAGGATCATACTGGAGTTGATACGTGCAATTTGGTCATGATTTTAAAAGTGGGCGTGGTTTATGAAAAAAAATTAAATTTCACCTGCGAATCTTCAAAAATGCCCCAAAATGTCCCCCAAATCCCCTGCACATCCTACAGAGCTGAGATGTTGTGAGCAGATCCAGTAAGTGATGCCAACACTTTGCTGCACTGCAACATAGGGTCAATTCAGAAGTCCGTCACTCTATATTTTTCAAAATATGAAAAATCATAAAGCATAAATATTTCTGCACCGATTCATTCAATTGCTACCAACATCGCCACAGATATTCTGGAGAAGGAACATATCAAGGGGGCCAAAGGTCATTCTAATCGGTCAAAACATGCATCCACAGCAATGTACAATATATGCCTGTACAGTGTACAATATACCTAATATTTTTTATTTTCAAACATATTTGATCAAACTATTCCAAAATATTTGACAGGGCACGTGACACTACCAGCATGACGTGTGAATGTGTTCAGATGTTTATCAGCGACGGTTTTTGTGTTATAAGCGTTTAAAGTATAAGGGACAACATGCAGCTCTTTAGCAGCAGCTATGCTATTGGTTCAAGGTGGCGGATCTTGTTCACAGCAACTCCGATTAACACGAAACTTGGTCCACCAATAAGTCATGACGCCCTGAGGTTCTGTGCATTATTTACTGTTAATTGGCCACTAGGTGGCGCTATGCTGCAAAATCATGAAATGCGCTAACATTATATATCCAAACTACTTGTAGCCTGTCAATGTGATCAAACTGAAGCTTTGCAGCTAGCAGCTATGTACTCTTGTGAGCACCCTTCAGTAAAGGACATTTTATAATGCAAACCATTATCAGCCCAAGTCCACTCTACTGCCCTTTGACACGGCTACACAACGCACTACAGGAGTATAACTACACATTTCTTTCAGAATCAGCAAACAAGTCACAGAATGACCCATAGCAGCTGTAAGATAAGCCTCTGCTTCCACATCTCTGGCTCAGACACCGCCATTAGCTGCGTCTGTTAAGAACTAATCTCAGTTTCCTGATGACGCCTTCACGCATCACTGCATAGATGCTGAACTCAGATGCAGCATACTCATGCTTCATTATATCCTCCTACTCCCACTTCAGCAGGTTTAATTAAAACACAAATAAGTTCCCTGAAGCTCAGAACAAGGTTTCCAGCAGGCTGCATTTCTCCCACTTTACTGAATAACTCACTGCAAGGCTGCCAAGAAACCCTCTGAAGTTAGTGGAAGACAACCTCTTCGCTCCTGTCAGCCCCACACTTGCCTCGTCCATGGGAGGGAACACTAGAATTGTACTTCTCCTAAAACAGATACTACACGCTCTTCCACTGTTAGTACTCAGTACTTAACACTCAACATTGTTGACAAGTATGTACAGCCTAATACTACTCATTTCCCCACCTCATCCCTACATGTCATTATATTCTTTTAGACACATATGTTGTTTTTCTTCCAGCCCCAACCCACACGATGTTAATAACCTGTTCCGGGTTCATCAATAATCCTTTGTTGACGTCATAGATGATCAATAGTTGTGCGCTGTGTTCACAACCATCCTCATACACCATCTTGACGGACAGCTTTACGACCACCGTCGCTCTTTAAGACTGAGACTTGCATCCGTCTAATAAGCAAACAGCTCAACTAGCGAGGCTCCTACAGACAGCCAGACCCGACTTACATACATGGGGGCTTGGAGCCCGTTAATACCTGCTGGCAGCGCTGCTTTATGTCGGGGACTGTCTCACACCCTGATTGGGTTCTTCTGACGTAGTTGTGTAATTATACTGAACCTGGTGTGTGTCCGTAATACTACACACCTGTTTTATGTACCATGTTCTATTGTTCAATAACACACACACACACACACACGCACAAAAGCACACGCACGCACGCACACACGCACACGCGCGCGCGCACTTATACACACAAACACACACACACAGATACAAACATAAAACACACACACACGCACACACGGTGACAAACACACACTCACACACAAACAGACACGCGCGCACACCGAAAGACAACTCAGAAACGCGCGCACACACTTACAAACGTGCGCGCGCACACACGCGCTCACACAACTCACAGACGCGCGCGAACACACAGAAACACACACATACATCCACTACTAATAGTAGTAGTAACAGTAGTAGTAGTCATAATGATAGTATTAGTAACAGTAGTAGTAATAGCCATAATAACAGTACTACTAATAGTAGTAGTAACAGTAGTAGTAATAGTCATAATAGCAGAGCAGCTCACCTGTCTTATCCAGTGCAGCTTGGTAATCTATCTCTATACCAGGTTTGCAGTATCTCTCTTTCTGAGCTCTCCCTTCTGCCAGAAATGCAGGATCGTTGTTCGCGCGCTCTGCGTTACGGATACCAAACTCATCATATCCAACATGCTTCCCCACAGTGCTGTTAAACCTCATAAATTCTATCTTATTGAAATAATAAGAGCGTATGAACTCTATGTCAGGAAGCTCAGAGGAGGTGAACACACATGTGGACGTGTAATACCACAAAAACGCATCTGGAAGAGAAAGAGAAACAGGTTCAAGTTACTTAGTTGAATTGTTTTAAAGACAATAATTAAAACCTCTTTTCTAACAACACAGCAGAGTCCATCCAACAGAGACTGATTTACATATTTTATCTCACCTGCTCCATAGAAACCCACGACCAGGAGGGAGCAACACACAACAAGGCAGCATGAAGCCATGTGTCTGTCTTGCTGATGAACACAATAAACTGTCCTCCTTTACAGACTGACTGGTGTGGACTGCCCCCTGGACATAAACCAGTCCACCACCCAATCACCTCACTGGGCTGGCTAGCTCTCCCAACATCAGCCAATAGAAAACACAGAGGCCTGTCACGTCATCTGGTACCAGGTAGAGGGAAGAGCCTAATGCTGGAAAGGGACAGAAACTCACAGGTTCGAGCCTGTTCGGGGACTGAGAAGCTTTGTCCGGTGACAGAATGACAAGAGGACATGTGTGGTTAGTATAGCGCCCCCTAGCTGCAGGACACTCAACATGTACACAATACACACTCAACATGTACACAATACACACTCAACATGTACACAATACACACTAGACCAGTAGACAATACACACTCAACATGTACAAGAACACAAACACACACACACACACATACACACATATATATATATGTGTGTGTGTGTGTGTGTGTGAGAGAGAGAGAGGTGTGTGTGTGTGTGTGTGTTACGGGTAATGTGAAAAACCGGGTGGTCTGCACATTAACCGGGTAGTGTGCCCCCCCCCCCCCGCTTGGATGGTTAATGTGGATGGAAGGAAGGTGCAACTCCTCTTGGTAGGATATTTGCATATGTAAATCAGCAGCAGCCTTCAGCCTAATGAGTCATGAAGTGAGGCCATGTGAGGAACCACAAGTTCTGCTAAATGAAAGAACAGACGTTGGCGATATCATTCTGTCTTTAGATCAACGTCCCCCCACTTGTATAACGAGGCTATTAGCATCAAAGAACACACACATGAGCCTCCTCCTCCTCCTCCTCCTCCTCTCTATCTGCTCCCTGATATGAAGGAGTAGCCTACACATTTGACAAGGGTGGACAGAAATATCAGTGTCGGCCATCTCCCATCAGGCTGCTATTGCCTACTCTCACTGGAGACATGCGTCATCCAACCAATCCCAAATGGCGCCCCTCCGTGGACAGACTGGTAAATAACACTTTATGGAAGAGGGGTACTGGCGGGGGGTACCGAGACTAGATCAGCGGTCCCCAACCTTTTTTGCGCCACGGACCGGTTTAATGTCAGACAACATTGTCACGGACCGGCCTTTAAGGTGTGGCGGATAAATACACAAAATAAAATGATACAACCGGCATAAAAACTGTGGTATTTTCTAAATATAATAATAAACGTGAATCCACCGTGTACTCGTATGCAACTTTATTAGCAGCGTCCTCGTAACATCGCGCCGACAACAGAACATGAGTAACATCCTCTCTGCCCCCTAACGCTCTCTGGTCGCCATGGTAACGTTTAAACGTGCCTTCAAAATAAGATGCAACTCAAAAACAAATATAAATTGCATGAAAATACGACTCACCGTAACTCTGAATCAGTGGGAGCCCTGAGCTGGTTTCTCTGCTCGGAGACGGTGCCATCTAGTGGTAATGGGACACAATGACACCCCAAGTGTGCTGCTCATGTCCAGTCTACTCCGTCCTTTTGTTTCGGTTGCCGTCACTGCAGAACATCCCGCTTCACACAAATAGGAGCGTGTCGGAAACGGCGACAGGGTTTCCAGCGCTGTTGTGCTGATCTCAGGGTATCTGCCGGGACTTTAACCCAGAACACCGGCAGAGTTGCCGTCTCCAACATACGTTTAAGCAGCAGTTGATCTTCTTCTTGGCTAGACGTGCTGGATTCACCTGGTTCGTTGACAAATGGGTGGCGGATCCAGTCCTCGGCAGTTCGTGGGTCTTTTGTGGTTGGGAAGTAGCGCTCAAACTCTTGTAAAAGCAAAGACAGGTGATGGTGCAGCAGCTGGGGGAATGAAGGCTCGGTCTCAGTCTCTTCCAAAATCCCCGCCAATGTTTGACACATGTCAAATATACCTCTGTTCACGCGCCGTCCCCACAGATCCAGCTGGGCTTTAAATGCAGCTACTTTATCTGCCAACTTGAAGACAGTTGTCATTTCCCCTGAAGGGACCGACTGAGTTCATTGAGCAGGTTGAATATGTCGCACAAGTCAGCGAGTTTTGCGCCCCATTCCTCGTCACTGACATGTGCTGCCAGCGGGGACTGGTTTCTGAGAGACATCTCTGCAGCGGCTCTCGTAATTCAAACACTCTGGCCAGCGACCTCCCTCGGGATAGCCATCTTATTTCTGTGTATAAGAGAAGGTGTCTGCACTCCGCGTCCATCTCCTCACAAAGCTGCTCGAACAGGCGCGAGTCAAGGGTGCGTGCTCTGACGTGGTTAATAACTTTAACGACGTCATTCAATACGCTGTTAAGTTCCGGCGGTATTTCTCGGCTAGCCAGCATCTCCCGGTGAATGACACAATGCGTAGACTCACATTCAGGTGCAACCTCCTTAATCCGAGTAGTTACACCAGACAGCCACCAGTCCGGTCATGGCAGCAGCTCCGTCTGTGCATATGCCGACACAAAAGGACCGGTTCGGTTCTCCTGATATATAATCATCCAGCCACTTGAACAGTTCTGCGGCTGTGGTTTTGGTTGGCAACGACAGTGCACATAACATATCCTCATGCCAGTGTTGTAGTACTCGAGTCCAGGACTCGGACTCGAGTCCGACTCGAGTCCTGATTTTCATGACTCGTGACTCGACTTGGACTTGAGAACTGATGACTCGGACTTGGACTTGGACTCGCGAATTTACTGCATTCGGACTCGGAAGTTGGAGACCCGGACTCTGACTTTTTAATTGATAAAGACTGTTTTTGTTAGATTTTTTTTAAATAATATGCCCTATTAAAATATATTGATAGCTATATTAATACTGTAACATTATTCAATTTCGTGTAAGGGCAGGCACGTGTGTTCCACCTACATGCGGATTCACGTGGCGTGCATACCGTCATGTTCAGTAGCGCCAAGATGCCTAAAGAGACCCCCCGAATTGTGCGCTTTGCTTACACAGATTTTACAACAAATTCCAGCAAGATCACTGCTAGATGTTCGATATGTAAACGAACTATTGAGGAGAAGACCGGGACAACCTCAAACTTCAACAGACATCTGTCAAGGATGCACCCAGAAAAGTAAGTGATATGCAGTCAGTTGATGATATGGTTGGTGATCAGTTAACGTTAGCTAGCTAGCTATCTAGCTACGGTAACAATAGCCTCTGAAGTAACTCAACCACTGGTCCAAGATGTTGGGTCAGGTCGTGTGGCGGGTACACCATATCACTAGAACCGTTGGGTCAGGTCGTGTGGCGGGTATATCATATCACTAGAATCAAGTGAGATTGTACAGGTAAGTTCAGTAACGTTACTGTTAGCATGTTAATGCAGCATTGCACAGAAAAGTCACAGTACGGTTCGCTTTCGGTACGAGCGTGACATCGATCTCACTAATGATGAGTTGGTAAGTAACACGCAGCGTCTTCGTGTTATAGGGAGATTAAAACTGATTTTTCTTATTTATCATTTAGCTAATTACCAAGTAGCATACACTTAACAGAAAAACACACCACTCTGAACTACCGTGTTAGCATTAATCTTAGCTAGCAATAACAAATCCGCACATGGCAGGTCTCCGCCATGAATATCCTCCACGTGCGGAGAAGGAAGGAGTCTAGCCTATATGCATCCACAAATAATGTTGATAAAATGTGCACAACTTTACAATGCAAATAAAAATAATTGTAGGCTATTACTCGCTAAATGGACTAATTGAAGAAAGCTAATGTGGATGCCGCCACTGGTTTTCTTGAGAGCTGGAGACGGTACGAGATTTGACGGATGTGGCATTTCCCCCCCCCCCCCCGATGTACCGAAAACTACCGAACCGTATGGTGATTGGTGACACCGCATAGGCTACTGTAAATATGGGGATATTTTTCTTTGCATATATGCAGCATTGGCTGTGCCAAATTCTAAAAATAGACACGCGCGACGTAGCTTTTGAACAGTACTATGAACTGGCTCTGTCTTCTAACAAAGTCACACCCTCCCTGACCCATACAGAATAAACATACAGACTCACGGAGGATAGAGAGTTAAAGCTCAGCTAGGTAGCATGTAACATACTTAAATCAATAATTACATGACTGGGTTTTGCTAATTAATCCCTGTCCTGTTAGTCTCATAAATTATGTATCTTTTCTCATACTTTTCATTTATCCAGCTAGCTTACATTAGTTAATCTACTAATATGGTAATGTTAGTTATATAGATAACTAAATATGTAACTTAACTGGTTATGGTTCAAACAACTATGTGTATAATGTGTAACATTTGTATTGCATATTGTTATAGCTATAACGTTACACATTTTTTGCTGTGAGAAAGATTACTTGAAACAGTTTGGCATTAGCAAGCTAAAGTGTGTATCCTATCTTCCCCTAGGTTCCAAGAATACCGTGCCTCCACTGCTTCAGATGTGATGCCAGCTGCTTCAGGTCAGAAGACTATCACATCATTTTTAAATGATGGACAGCAAAGGATGTACGACCTCAAACATCCACGTCAGAAGGCTATAAGTGATGCCCTTGTAAAAGATCTAATCATTAAGTGCTGCTTGCCACTCTCCATCGTTGACAACGAGGACTTCAAGCACTTGCTGCATGTCCTGGACCCTCAGTACCGGCCCATAGCAAGATCCACAATTTCCTCTGTGACCATTCCAGGAATGGTGGAAGTCAAGAAAGAACAGATAAAGAGCCAGCTGGCAGAAGCATCGAGTGTTGCTGTTACCACAGACATTTGGAGTGATCGAAATATGCGGTCATTCCTTGGAGTGACAGCACACACAGTGGCAATGGATAAAAAAACAGGAACTCAGCCTTCAGTCATATCTTCTTTCCTGCAAAAGAGTGCATGGGAAACACTCAGGAGAGAAGATTGCAATGATGTTTGAATGCTGTGCTGAAGAATACCTGATTAAGGACAAGATCAACTTTGTCATAACTGACAATGCATCCAACATGAGAAAAGCTTTCCAGGCCAGCTTTCCCCTAGAGGATCCTTGTGATGCTGAAGCTCATGATCCCAGCACATTTGAGGAGGATGATGAAATATGGCTGAGAACTGTAAGATGCAGAGACTATCATGCTTCACACATTCACTGCAGTTGGTCATAAAAGATGGTCTGAAAGACACCAGTGGGCTGTCAAGCACCCTAGCAAAGCTATCCCGTGCAGCCAACCTCCTCCACAGTGGCACCTCGTTTAAAGACTGCTTTGAAGCGTGTTCTGGTGATGCAACAATTCCAACAGCGAATGCCACACGATGGAATTCCACTCTGAAGCAGGTGAAGGCTTATGTGCATTTAGACATGCAAAAGCTGTCCAGTGTGTTGGAATCAGAGGGGGCACAAAAGCCTTATCTTATCCCCGCGAGAGTATGCTCAGCTTAAAGAACTGATCGAAGTTCTTGATCCGTTCTTAGAGGTAACCAACCTAACTCAGGGTGAGACTACTGTCACCGTCAGTGTGATTGTGCCCTGTGTCCTCACTCTGCGCTGTCACCTGCAGGAAATAAGAGGAAAAGCCAGATACTGTGGGCCTCTGGTGAGAGCTCTGGAGAGCTCCTTGAAAACAAGGTTTGCAGAGGTTTTCAGTGCAGTCAAGATACCAGGATGTGAGCCGGCTGAAGGAAGAGGCCCTACCAAATTTCCTTTCACCAATGCCTACTTCATAGCATCTGTGTTGGACCCAGCATTTGGCTTCCAGTGGCTAGAACATGATGTGCAGCTGGACAGTGACATCAAAGAAGTGCTGAAGACTGAGATCAAAGGTGAGAAATGTTTTGATTAATGTTAGTTAAGTGATTAACTATTTGATTGTTGTGATGTTTATATCATTGAAGGTGTTACAATAAAGCACATAGGCGTGTCATTTGTCATGTAGGCCTAGTCAATAACATATTTGTAATGAGTCCCCCATGCCCCCTCTCATTTCAGAGTATATAAAGGCAGAGGGTGACAAGCAAGCGGTATCAACAGCAGATGCAGTGGAAGCAACAGGACCAGGGGAAGGTGAACTTTCAGAGTCTCCTCCTGAGAAGCAGTTGAGAATGTTCTCCCACTACAGGAGGACTCCCTCCTCCACCGAGAAGAAGCCGTCTGGCCAGGCTCAGTTGACTGCATACCTCGACTTGATCGCCGAGCAGGACTCTGACTCAGTCCCGTGCCTCAGGTTTTGGCAGCAAAACAAATCCAAATTCCCTACCCTCTCTATCAGATTGCCACACAGGTATTCTCTATCCCTGCCTCCAGTGCGCCCATTGAAAGGGTATTTAGTCATGGAGGCATTTAGATGAGGCCTCACCGTGCAAGGTTGAGTAGTTCCATGCTGTCAGATCTTATGTTTTTGAAATGCAACGTGTATGCTTAAAACTAGTGCCACCAGCCTTTTGTTCCTAACTATTCCTGAGAGACAATGTCTTTTGACTAGTTTTTATGAATGTATTGTATGCTGTGGAACTTACTTCTGTATACTGTTTCCACCATTTGCTAATATCATGCTATTCACAGCTATCAATGTGTTTTGAAGCACATCCAATGTTCAGAATGTCAAAGAAATTCAGACTGTTCTAAAAATGTGTGTGTGCGCGCATGCTTGCGCGTGCATGTGTGCGAGTGTGTGGGTGTGCATTTGTTTGGCTATCGTGTCACAAAGTAAATAAACTCCCTTTGAAATGGTGACAGCTGTGTCATTTTTGTTTAATGTAGACCTTTTTTATTTGTATGTCAGATCTTTGACTGTGCCTGAGTGGATAAACGGAGCCATCTTGGAACTCGACTCAGACTCAACCTTGATGACTCGGACTCGGACTAGGGTAATAGGGACTCGACTCGGACTCAGGTAATGGGGACTCGACTCGGACTCGGACTCGACTTTTCTTTGGTGACTCGGACTTGGACTTGGACTCGAACACTGGGGACTCGAGACTCGACTCGAGACTCGAGGTTTAGTGACTCGACTACAACACTGGTGTCTAGATATGAGATGTGAAATGTGTGTCTAGATATGAGATGTGAAATGTGTGTCTAGATATGAGATGTGAGATGTGAAGTTCATTTAACCAGTCTACATATGCTCACGTTTACAGAGAGGTTTAAGGTGCCAGCTGTTCCCCTGCCTTGTTGGTAAAATCAGCATTAGGCTTTATTAACATGTGATTTAATTGTTCTGTAAAGATCCTGAAAGTATCAGTGTAAAAGGGGGAGATGTAGTGAGCAGGTTTTGATATGTAATGAGCGCGCATGTGCGAGTGTTGGGACTTGAAGACATGCCTAGTAAAAGGTCAACGTTATGCCTTGGTCTCCGGTCCATTCATGACTAATATCAGTACTATAAAGTACAAGACAACACGCACCCCCAAACAAACTCTGGGGACCGTCCTTGATGAGTCCCGCTGGCAGCCAGAAGACACCAGGGTCTTTCTTGTGGCATTCCATCCAGCCCAGCAGCACCGTCAGGGACTCCTGCTCAGCAAAGTTTGTTCCCCTAATTTGTGAATAGTTGTACATTTTAAGACTGTCGCTTAATTATTAATTATAATAAAAGAAAAAATTCAGTCCTTTGTTGCCTGTGAAATGTTTCTTAACCCTTTTATAAATGGTTGTACTTTAGTTGTAAATAGTAAAAAGAATAGATAACACATATAACAAAGTAACAATATTTTAATTTATAAAACATCTAACGTTTTGCACAATAAACTTATTCATAACAATTAATACCCACACAAAGAACAACAACCAATCAACGCCTGTCTCTCATTCTGGCTCCAGTAAACAGTTGCTGGTTGTCTTCACGGAGTGGGATGAACTGCTCAGTTTGTTCCTTGCTGCCTTAAACAAGCTGACATGTAAAGCATGTTGTGTGTTATGTCACCAGACAGAAGGCTTCTTATGGACTACATTCATCATAATTAAAACGTTTAACTACACTTAACGGTTTTACAGTCTGGAAATAAGGCAGGACTCAAAACTTAACCTGACATTAGTTCATCTTGGTGCATTGATGTAGATAATATGAAGTATCAATAGTCTATAAAATGTCCCGATCATCTTAGATATGAGTCCAGCTTGTAAAGTGGAACATGGGAAAGTGAAGCGTTATAAGGCTTTAGTTCAAAGCTGAAACTGAGGCCTCACATCGAGCCGTCGGCTAGCATGCTAGGTGGCTACATGGAAGCAATACTAACCTCACGTATTTTAACAGACATTTTGAGCTTTTAAGCTCCCCTGAAGTTTAACATATCTGCCGTTAGATGTTCAAATGAGTAGAAACCCAGTACTTACATTTATAAGGGAAATCTTGCTCGGTGCTTTGAACAGACATTCGTCCGCCGCCCATTATTTATTTATCTTTATTTGTTGTTGGTGAGGAGAAGGGGCGGAGCAGCGGCGCGCAAAGCATCTTGGGATAGGGAAGTCCGCGAAGGATAGTATTTTTTTTTTACTGAACAAAAGATATAAACAAGAAAATATTACATCACAATAGGACAAAAAGTAGTTACAAAAATATAAATTGTTTCAAAATTAAAATTTACATATCCATAAAAAAGAAAAGAAAAGACAAAATAAAAAAGCTCGAGATACAGGATTTAAGTTTTATTATATTCTTCACATAGTCTTCTGGTTTTGCTGGCTTTAGGATTCATACATTATTTTAAAGGTTCTAAATAGGATGAAATAAGTGCTTTGAATACACTAATGTTTGGACGCTGGTGTGCAAATTTGGTACAATGAATATGAAATTTAGCAAATATTAATAGAAGGTTGATAATATACTTTTTTCTGAACTTATTTCCTCATTTTGTGACAGACCAAATAAAACATGTTGGATGTCCAGTTTACAAGAAGAGTCAATTTTGTTATTTATGAGATTATTTAGATCAATCCAAAAAACATGAGAGTAGGTACAATCCCAAAATAAATGACATATGGTTTCATCCACATTGCCACAAAAGGAACAGAGTGTGTCAATATTAATCTTGTATTTTACGAGAAGGTCCGCGAAGGATAGTAGCGGTGCATCCATAGACATATAAAGAGTAGACGCCGCATTGGCTGTTGGGGCGCGAGAAATACGGCCGCCATCTTGGACCGGTCATCCTACGAGTTGCCTAGCAGCAGAACACACGACACGACTGAGAAAGATGGCAGAACACTGTTCAGCATATTCCTGCTCCAATCGACGGACCGTGGAAAACAGGGCTCGGGGGATTACTTTTCACAAGTAAGATTGAACATCACTATTGGTTGTATTTTGTGAATATAATATTACTGTACTGTATTTATGTCCAACTGCGAAATCGTAGCCACCTAGCTAGGCTATGCTCAGTGCCGGTGTTCACCCGGCTATGAACTGAGACTTTATAAGTCATATTCCATAACACTGACTTTACAGCTGACAAAAGAATGCTATTGTACAGATAAAACAATATTAAGGTTACTGGTATTATATTGACCAGCGAATGTTACACAGGTGGCGCAGCACAGACTGTATTATTCACATGTCATCCATCCTAACAACAGGAAGATAGGGGAGAACCGCGCCCAAAGTAACACGCCGCCAAATTAGCACAGAGCTTTTTTCCAAGGAAACCAAACAGGACGTGACGCAATGAAGTCAGTGTGTGTGTTTATAAGACCTCTCCCTCCCCCCCAAACACTGGCGCGATACGCAGTTATTTAAAACAGTTCTAGAGCGGAAGCTGTCCTGTGACGTGTGCCGTGCGAGGCTCGTCAGAGATGCTGCTGTGCCATCATCACGTGACGAGAGCTGCCCACCCGCCACCTTGTGGCCCTACAACACAACGGCGGGCGGCGGCCTAGTGACCCATCACAAGGCACAGGGAAGGTTGGGTTTCATTATCTTGTTTTAACACATACTTTAATCTTTGTGTATTAAAGTTGCTTTGTTCTTTGTTCTTACTATCTCTGTTCTGTAAAGTGTCTTTGAGCGCTGTGTAAAGCGCTCTATAAATATAATGTATTATTATTATTATTATTATTATTATAAGGTGCTGAGAGCTGCAGAGAGGGTGGTTCGCCAAGCTGCAACAAAGCAAACTCCAAAGCTGTCTACAGTCACCCACATCGTCCGAGAGGAGACTGGCACGGAGGAGGAGGTTTCTCTGCTTGGGGAGACACACTGAGGAGACACCGTTTGGCATCGACAACCACCACTACAACGTGTTGTCTTTGGTTGTGTCTGTGTTTCTCAAGATACGGTGGCACCACACTGCAAAACTCACCTCTCTTGACCTGCAGAGAGTGAGCACGAGAAAGAAACTCTGCAGAACAGGTCTCTTTCAAGGGTTTTAGGGGTTTCATGTCAAACTTTAATTAGCAACTTTTATTCTTTCCCCTACGTTGTTATGCTACATTGTTTATATATTTATCTCTCTTTAAAATATATATGTATATCTGTATTTAAGTTTTATTATTACATCATACTATTGGATATAATTACGATATTATTACAGGATTATACCCCTTTATTATACACACACACACACTGTATACTTCCTACCCTCACATGTAAATATTTTGTGTTGTTGTCAGTGTTTACGTTTGTCCATTGTGTGTAATGTACTGGTCACCTATGTAAGCAACTTTGTACATGTGTAAATATGGTTTGGGGCGGGGTTTTATATATATTTTCATTTTCTCTGATATATAACATATATTGTTGTTATATATACTGTAGATATATAATGTGTTCATATATTGTTCATATATTTATATAGCCTAATCATATATTGTTTCTTCAACTTATTAAAATAGCTGACTTTACTGCCACTATCTGCTTCTGCCTCTCTATCATATTTTACCTTGTGTGTGTATATATATATATATATATATACATAGTGAGTGTTTTGCTAAATACCGTATTGTTCCGAATATAAGACGACCCTGATTGTAAGACGACCCCCCCTCCTTTTTTCAAGACTCATTTTTGGAAAAATACTTTTTGAAGAGCACATATTGGTTTTATAAAGAAAAACATTATATTTGAAAATAATGATAATAAAAACACATTGAATAAAACAAGGTAGTCTGTTTAACAGCTTTTAAATAAAATTATGTTTTCAATATATTGTAGATGAAATTGTCACATTTAAATAAAAAAATGTAAATACATTTGTAAATGAATGACTTATGATATTTAAATAGCATACAAATGAAAATAAACTGTAGTCTATTGAGACTATCCATCTCATAGTGAGAAAATAACCATTTCAACATTTCAATAACTGCATTAACTATCGAAGTGGTCTAATTTTAGAGCGGTCTTGAAACAAATCTGACTGAGTGAGAATGTATATTGACATTCAAAAGTCTAGACCTCGAATGTAAGACGACCCCCCCTTTTTCATACGTATTTCCAGGGTAAAAACCCCGTCTTATATTCAGAACAATACGGTAGCTACCTATCATACATCACATATATCATATATCAGAATAGTCTATTACTGTTAAGCCAACTATGAACATTAAAATACGTCAAACCATGTGTCCTGTATCATAGCTACATGTATGACGTTTTCAGCAACAAAAAAGGCGTGGAAATCAGTTTGGTATTCAGCGAGTTATGATTGATTAACTGCGCTGACAGTTCATTGCGCCTGCCAAACACATTACACTGAGTGGAGCGGGTGACCGGTCCAAGATGGCGGCCCCACGGCTCGTCAGCGCCAATAGGCAGCAGCGGTCGATGCGGCGTCTACTCTTTATATGTCTATGACATCAGCATTAGTAAGAATACGAGCAGGAGGCAATGAGATCCAGCAGGGGGTAGCACTGACAACCTGGGAGAAAACCTTCAGGTGAAAGCGACACACACTGGACTGCCACCAAAACAACCAACGAGGAAGAAGCGTCACTTCCTGCTTCAGCTGGTTGGAACCAGAACACGCCCTGTTAAAAAAGACCAACGATAAGAAAAGTGGTGAAGAGTGAAGAGACTGAAATACAACCAAACAAGTCTGGCCCACTTCAAGTACTGATGACACCCAACTTAACTATTGTTTCTTCAACTATCTATAAGTACTAATGTGTACAGTGTACTGTACATGTGTACTTATGTGTATAGTGTACTGTCTATATGTATAGTGTATTGTCTATATGTACTAATATGTACAGTGTACTGTCTATAAGTACTGATAAGTATAGTGTACTGTCTATGTATATGTATAGTGTACTGTCTATAAGTACTGATATGTATAGTGTACTGTCTATGTATATGTATAGTGTATGGTCTATATGTACTGATATAGTGTAGTGATATAGAGTGTACTGTTTATATGTGTTTGTATTATAATGTAGTGATGTAGTATACTGCGTATATGTAGTAGTATTATAGTGTACTGTGTATATGTAGTGATATTATAGTGTAGTGTGTATATGTAGTGGTATTATAGTGTAGTGGTATTATAGTGTAGTGTGTATATGTGGACTGATGTGAACCAGTGTAAACCTGGTCTGGACTGATCTAGTGTTACTGACCTCTGGCCTTCCTCTTGTAGTAGATCAGACCTGCCAAAGACAAAATCCAACCCAAAAGCAGACCCGACGCTCCGGTGGCGATCTTGTTTCTGTCTGATTGTGACATGGAGGGATCTGGAAAGACAGACACATGTCTCTATCTATAGACACATCTGCATGTTGACCTGTCTCTTTATGTCTTCATCACCTATCCATGGACAGAGACACACATAGATACTCACTCCAGTCCACTTTCTTAGGAGAGGGGAAACTGGCGTGTTCCACCATGCAGGTGATCTTCTCTCCAGACCTGAGATGAAATAAGTGAAGAAGAAGAAAACACAGGAAATGAACAACATATCAACAATAAATAAGACGTGATGTGATTGGATGAGGTAAGTCTGTACTTTCCTGTCTGTCTGCACAGAAACTAGTCGAGTCTGATACTAAACATCAGCCCAGTTTAAAACACGGTATTAATACACAATAAATACTCTGTCGTCCATCTGGGATCTCACCTGTAAAGAGCCACGCATCCCACCTTAAATATACAGCTGGTGTCTACAGAGCAGACACAGAGGAGACACGTTCCACCTTAAACATGCAGCTGGTGTCTACAGAGCAGATACGGAGGAGACACGTTCCACCTTAAACATACAGCTGGTGTCTACAGAGCAGACACTGAGGAGACACGTTCCACCTTAAACATGCAGCTGGTGTCTACAGAGCAGTCACTGAGGAGACACGTTCCACCTTAAACATACAGCTGGTGTCTACAGAGTAGACACTAGGGAGACACGTTCCACCTTAAACATACAGCTGGTGTCTACAGAGCAGTCACTGAAGAGACACGTTCCACCTTAAACATACAGCTGGTGTCTACAGAGCAGACACTGAGGAGACACGTTCCAATGCTCAACCATCACTTTGTGCTTTGTTGTCCAATCATTGTGTGAGTGTGTGTGTGTGTGTGTGTGTGTGTGTGTGTGTGTGTGTGTATGTGTGTGTAAATATGAGTGTATATATATATAGTTAAAGTATGGTGTATGTATTTGGACCGGTCCATTCGGTACTGAGTCTAAGTGTTCTGACCTGGGCGTGTACTCCAGGTGGGAGTGGATCTGGTAGTACCAATCACCATTTGCCAGCTCATCGGTGGAAGTGACGTCAGAGGTCACCGGCTGTCCGTCTCTCAGCCAGGTGACACTGATGTATTTGGGGTAGAAGTTGTAGACACTGCACATCAGCATGGCCGGATGTCGGCCACTATGGGGCCTCACTGAAGTCATACTCACACTGGGTTCAGCTGGTAAAGAATAATAATAATTATTATCATCATCATCATCATCATCATCATCATCATCAGGGCTTGAAATTAACTTTCTGAATCAATGTCAAATGTGTAGAATTGCTAATCCTGAGAGTATATAATGTTTGGGGCCACATGGTGGCGCAGTGGTCAGCACAGTCGCCTCACAGCAGAAAGGTCGTGGGTTGGAATCCCGGGGCAGTCCAGCCTTGGCGGTTGTACTGATGTGTCGTAGGTTAGTTTACATTATTACGACAGCGGCCCCCAGAGGAGTTACCATAAACTGATTTACGGCAGTGCCTAGCAGAGCTGGAATAAAGCATGTTAAACGGCGCTTCTGCGGTGAGTCGCCTCAGTCCAGCCCTCCGCATTGAGGACTAGACTCTGTTATAGCCGGACCTCAAACAGGACTCATGAAAACCCGGCACGTTACTGTAACATGAGACTCATCCTAGATCTGCTGGATGATGCAGATGCAGTAAATTCTGAAGCACTTATTTTGTTGCTAGACTTCTGAGGCCTTTGACGCGATTGAACTCACGGTTCTGTTACAGTCCGTCGAGGCGTTGGGCTTTGGGAATATATTTGTTGGCATCGTCAATATGTTTTACAAAGATATGAATAGTTCTGTTATGATGAACTTTAACAGCTGTAAAAGAGTCCAGATGAACAGAGGGCTCCGCCAGGGCTGCCCTGTTCCTCCTCCCTTATTTATTTGAGGGGCTGAATTCTTATCAGTTAATATCGAGAATGATGGACGTTTGGAAGGAATGTCGGGTTTTGGTGGAGAGTTAAAAATCTCACAACTGGCAGACGACACCACTTTGTTTTGAAGGACAAGAAGCACGTGAGGATCTCTGTTACCTCAGGTAACCAGTGTTCCAGGGCCTCGGACCTGCGACTAAATGTGTGCACATGTGGAATGTTGTCTGTGCGTGATTGTAGCGATTGTGTAGTTGGAAACATCCGGTAAAAGAGTCCGTTAAGTATTTGGGAATATATACAACTACACATCTTACAGCTAGACAACATCTCCATTTCTCCAACAGATTGGTCTTGGAAGGTGTTTCTCTACTTTAGGAGGAGTTCTCCTCTCCAAAGCAGAGGGCCTGTCTCGCTTTGTGGGTCCATCTGTGTCTCTATTGGTTTATAGTTCTACCGCCACAGAAGCAAATAGAACTTTCTTAAATGTCATTTGGAAGAATAAACCACACCAGCTTAAAACATGTGTCCTGTCCAGCAGTGAAGCAGAAGGAGGTCTGGAAGTTCTAGATTCCGTTGATTCTGGTAACACAACACACAAACACGCTCACACTTGTTGTGTGTTGGTGAAATGTCCCATAAGTGTTGGACTGGTGTGGAGTCTCGTGACTCTGTCCCTCCTTTAACATGAGACACGTGATCTGCTGCTGTCTTCATCCAGAAGATGTGCTCTTCAACATCTGATTAATTGTGTTACTGTAGATGCAACATGTGTACTCACAAACAGGAGTTGTGTAAATCACTACCTAAGATCCCTGCTTGTCTCCAAGAAATGAGTCTTTCCTTAAACCTCTCAGCCTTGAAACAACAACACAAGTAACGAGCTGCTGACCTACTACCACACTTGTGTCCTGACAGCCGTCTGTTACTTTACATGTGTACACGTGTACTCCCCTTCTGTTTTGTTGTGTGTCTGTTCTTTGTTTGTATTATCTTGTTACCATTTATTAGGGGTCCAAGCCCCAGGGGCTGGGGACCCCTATTGTTTCTGCTCAGATTTTTATTTTTATTTTTCCGTTGGTAAAAGTGGTACTGCAGCCTACACCGTAACAGATTCTACAAAACCCTTTGGAGGCCTGGTACAGAACTTCGCAGTTACCCCAGATGCAAAACATGACACATGTCAACCAGTTGGTGGCGCTATTTTGAAGGTCAAGACGTTTTGGCGTGTAACTTCCAAACCGTACATCGGACATGCAAAACCTTTACATGTGCACATTCACTGAGCAGAGCTGAATCACGTGGTATAGGCCACGCCCATTTCTGCCGTAATTTCATTTCGCAAATTTGCGAAAATAGCCAAAACTACTTGTTCGACTCCTCCTAGGCCGTGCGATCGATTTACACGAAACGTGGCACACATTATCTACAGTCACTCAAGGCAAAAAGTTATCGAAAGAATTTTGATCCGTTGCTCGGTTTTGATTTGACAGATCAATGAACCTTGACTGAAAAACGGTGATTTTCCATGACGGTGCCATAACCCATCAATGCATTGACATATCAACTTGACATTTTAGATGTATGTCACCTATTGCCAAAAGATCCTAAGCCATGAAGTGCGTTTCATTTGCCCAATAGGGGGCGCTATAAATTGGAGAAGTTTATATCTCATAACTGACACCATGGATTTGGATGACATTTGGGGTGCACAATCTAGGATCATACTGGAGTTGATACATGGAATTTGGTCATGAATTTTAAAAAGTGGGCGTGGCTTATGACAAAAATGTAAATTTCACCTGCGAAATTTCAAAAATGCCCCAAAATGTCCCCCAAATCCCCTGCACATCCTACAGAGCTGAGATGTTGTGAGCAGATCCAGTAAGTGATGCCAACACTTTGCTGCACTGCAACATAGGGTCAATTCAGAAGTCCGTCACTCTATATTTTTCAAAATATGAAAAATCATAAAACATAAATATTTCTGCACAGATTCATTCAGTTGCTACCAAAACCGCCACAGACATTCTGGAGAATGAACATATCAAGGGGGTCAAAGGTCATTCTAATCGATCAAAACATGCATCCACAGCAATGTACAATATATGCCTGTACAGTGTACAATATACATAATATTTTATTTTCACACATATTTGATCAAACTATTCCAAAATATTTGACAGGACACGTGACACTACCAGCATGACGTGTGAATGTGTTCATATGTTTATCAGCGACGGTTTTTGTGTTATAAGCGTTTAAAGTATAAGGGACAACATGCAGCTCTTTAGCAGCAGCTATGCTATTGGTTCAAGGTGGCGGATCTTGTTCACAGCAACTCCGATTAACACGAAACTTGGTCCACCAATAAGTCATGACGCCCTGAGGATCTGTGCATTATTTACTGTTAATTGACCACTAGGTGGCGCTATGCTGCAAAATCATGAAACGCGCTAAAATTATATTTCCAAACTACTTGTAGCCTGTCAGTGTGATCAAACTGAAGCTTTGCAGCTAGCAGCTATGTACTCTTGTGAGCACCCTTCAGTAAAGGACATTTTATAATGCAAACCATTATCACCCCAAGTCCACTCTACTGCCCTTTGACACAGCTACACAACGCACTACAGGAGTATAACTACACATTTATTTCAGAATCAGCAAACAAGTCCCAGAATGACCCATAGCAGCTGTAAGATAAGCCTCTGCTTCCACATCTCTGGCTCAGACACCGCCATTAGCTGCGTCTGTTAAGAACTAATCTCAGTTTCCTGATGACGCCTTCACGCATTCACTGCATAGATGCTGAACTCAGATGCAGCATACTCATGCTTCATTATCTCCTCCTACTCCCACTTCAGCAGGTTTAATTAAAACACAAATAAGTTCCCTGAAGCTCAGAACAAGGTTTCCAGCAGGCTGCATTTCTCCCACTTTACTGAATAACTCACTGCAAGGCTGCCAAGAAACCCTCTGAAGTTAGTGGAAGACAACCTCTTCGCTCCTGTCAGCCCCACACTTGCCTCGTCCATGGGAGGGAACACTAGAATTGTACTTCTCCTAAAACAGATACTACACGCTCTTCCACTGTTATTACTCAGTACTTAAAACTCAACATTGTTGACAAGTATGTACAGCCTAATACTACTCATTTCCCCACCTCATCCCTACATGTCATTATATTCTTTTAGACACATATGTTGTTTTTCTTCCAGCCCCAACCCACACGATGTTAATAACCTGTTCCGGGTTCATCAATAATCCTTTGTTGACGTCATAGATGATCAATAGTTGTGCGCTGTGTTCACAACCATCCTCATACACCATCTTGACGGACAGCTTTACGACCACCGTCGCTTTTTAAGACTGAGACTTGCATCCGTCTAATAAGCAAACAGCTCAACTAGCGAGGCTCCTACAGACAGCCAGACCCGACTTACATACATGGGGGCTTGGAGCCCGTTAACACCTGCTGGCAGCGCTGCTTTATGTCGGGGACTGTCTCACACCCTGATTGGGTTCTTCTGACGTAGTTGTGTAATGATACTGAACCTGATGTGTGTCCGTAATACTACACACCTGTTTTATGTACCATGTTCTATTGTTCACTAATACACACACACACACACACACACACACACGCACACACACATACACACACACACACACAAACACAGACACACAGACACACACACGCACACACAGACATACACACACGGACACACACACGCACACACACGCACACACAAAAACACAAACGAACGCGGGCGCGCACACAAGCGCGCGCACACACACCTACGCGCGCGGTGACAAACACACACGGACACACGCGGGCACAGAAAAACGCGCGCGCACATACACGCGCTCACACCGACACACACAACTCACAGACGCGCGCACACACAACTCACAAACGCGCGCGCGCACTTATACACATACAGATACAAACACAAACACACACACTCACACACACACACACGCACACACAGACACGCGCACACACACACGGACACACACGCGCACACACAACTCACATACGCGCGTGCACACACAACTCACAAACGCGCGCGAACAATTACACACGCGCGCGTACACACAGACACTTATACATACATGCACTACTAATAGTATTAGTAACAGTAGTAATAGTAGTCATAATAATAATACTACTGATAGTACTAGTAACAGTAGTAGTAGTCATAATAATAGTACTATAGATAGTATTAGTAACAGTAGTAGTAGTGGTAGTCATAAAATATTACTACTAATAGTGGTAGTAACAGTAGTAGTAATAGTCATAATAACAGTACTACTAATAGTAGTAGTAACAGTAGTAGTAATAGTAATAATAGTAGTACTACTAATAGTAGTAGTAACAGTAGTAGTAATAGTCATAATAACAGTACTACTAATAGTAGTAGTAACATTAGTAGTAATAGTCATAATAACAGTACTACTAATAGTAGTAGTAACAGTAGTAGTAATAGTCATAATAGTAGTACTACTAATAGTAGTAGTAACAGTAGTAGTAATAGTCATAATAGTAGTACTACTAATAGTAGTGATAACAGTAGTAGTAATAGTCATAATAACAGTACTACTGATAGTAGTAGTAACAGTAGTAGTAATGGTCATAATAGTAGTACTACTGATAGTAGTAGTAACAGTAGTAGTAATAGTCATAATAGTAGTAGTACTAATAGTAGTAGTAACAGTAGTAGTAATAGTCATAATAGTAGTACTACTAATAGTAGTAGTAACAGTAGTAGTAATAGTCATCATAGTAGAGCAGCTCACCTGTCTTATCCAGTACATCTTGGAACCATGTCTCTATATTAGGTTTGCAGTATCTCTCTTTCTGAGCTCTCATGTGTGCCATCTCTGTAGGATCGTTGTTCCAGAGCTCTGCGTTACGGATACCATGATCAGTGTATCCAACCCACTTCCCCACAGTGCTGTTAAACCTGATATCTTCTATCTTATTGAAATACTGAGAGCCTATGTACTCTATTTCAGGAAGCTCAGAGGAGGTGAAAACACATGTGTCCAGGCAATACCGCAAAAACGCATCTGGAACAGAAAGAGAAACAGGTTCAAGTTACTTAGTTGAATTGTTTTAAAGACAATAATTAAAACCTCTTTTCTAACAACACAGCAGAGTCCATCCAACCGAGACTGATTTACATATTTTATCTCACCTGCTCCATAGAAACCCACGACCAGGAGGGAGCAACACACAACAAGGCAGCATGAAGCCATGTGTCTGTCTTGCTGATGAACACAATAAACTGTCCTCCTTTACAGACTGACTGGTGTGGACTGCCCCTTGGACATAAACCAGTCCACCACCCAATCACCTCACTGGGCTGGCTAGCTCTCCCAACATCAGCCAATAGAAAAAACAGAGGCCTGCCGCGTCATCTGTTACCAGGTAGAGGGTAGAGTCTAATGCTGGAAAGGGACAGAAACTCAAAGGTTCGAGCCTGTTCGGGGACTGAGAAGCTTTGGCCGGTGACAGAATGACAAGAGGACATGTGTTGTTAGTATAGCGCCCCCTAGCTGCAGGACACTCAACATGTACACAATACACACTCAACATGTAGACAATACACACTCAACCAGTAGACAATACACACTCAACATGTAGACAATACACACTCAACCAGTAGACAATACACACTCAACATGTACAAGAACACACACACACACACACACACACACACACACACACACACACACACACACACACACACACACACACACACACACACACACACACACACACACACACACACACACAAGCCAAGCGCGAAGCAAGCCCAATAATAAAAGCGATGCATCAGTTTGACGCTGAATGGCGGAAATAGGTATAAATGTCCCAAACTCTTAGAGGGATTTATTCATGACGTCATGGAAAACAGGGGGGACACGACGCTGTTTTAGGAGAAGTCAAAGAGGGAGGGGCCTCAGTACGTCACTACAGCACGACTCTTTACACAGTACTTCCTGATCTGCGTCACATAACGCAATGGCGGCTCATCAGTGTGTGTGTGTGTGTGTGTGTGTGTGTGTATATATACACTCACTGGCCACTTTATTAGGTACACCTTGCTAGTACCGGGTTGGACCCCCTTTTGCCTTCAGAACTGCCTTAATCCTTCGTGGCATAGATTCAACAAGGTACTGGAAACATTCCTCGGAGAGTTTGGTCCATATTGACATGATAGCATCACGCAGTTGCTGCAGATTTGTCGGCTGCACATCCATGATGCCAATCTCCCGGTCCACCACATCCCAAAGGTGCTCTATTGGATTGAGATCTGGTGACTGTGGAGGCCATTTGAGTACAAAGAACTCATTGTCATGTTCAAGAAACCAGTCTGAGATGATTCGAGCTTTATGACATGGCGCGTTATCCTGCTGGAAGTAGCCATCAGAAGATGGGAACACTGTGGTCATAAAGGGATGGACATGGTCAGCAACAATACTCAGGTAGGCTGTGGCGTTGACACGATGCTCAATTGGTACTAAGGGGCCCAAAGTGTGCCAAGAAAATATCCCCCACACCATTACACCACCACCACCAGCCTGAACCGCTGATACAAGGCAGGATGGATCCATGCTTTCATGTTGTTGACGCCAAATTCTGACCCTACCATCCGAATGTCGCAGCAGAAATCGAGACTCATCAGACCAGGCAACGTTTTTCCAATCTTCTATTGTCCAATTTTGGTGAGCCTGTGCGAATTGTAGCCTCAGTTTCCTGTTCTTAGCTGACAGGAGTGGCACCCGGTGTGGTCTTCTGCCGCTGTAGCCCATCTGCCTCAAGGTTCGACGGGTTGTGCGTTCAGAGATGCTCTTCTGCATACCTCGGTTGTAATGAGTGGTTATTTGAGTTACTGTTGCCTTTCTATCAGCTCGAACCAGTCTGGCCATTCTCCTCTGACCTCTGGCATCAACAAGGCATTTTCGCCCACAGAACTGCCGCTCACTGGATATTTTCTCTTTTTCGGACTATTCTCTGTAAACCCTAGAGATGGTTGTGCGTGAAAATCCCAGTAGATCAGCAGTTTCTGAAATACTCAGACCAGCCCGTCTGGCACCAACAACCATGCCACGTTCAAAGTCACTTAAATCACCTTTCTTCCCCATTCTGATGCTCGGTTTGAACTGCAGCAGATCGTCTTGACCATGTCTACATGCCTAAATGCATTGAGTTGCTGCCATGTGATTGGCTGATTAGAAATTTGCGTTAACGAGCAGTTGGACAGGTGTGCCTAATAAAGTGGCCGGTGAGTTTATATATATGTGTGTGTGTACATATATATATATACCTGCGCAGAGATAGTTTTAAAGTGGCATGGGGGGTGCGATTCTCCCAACGCCACATGACTTGATTGTAGAGCAGATGGTTCGGATGGCAAGGGGGATCCCTAGACGACCGGCACCTCCACACAACTGCAGGGGGCTGCCGGAAATCCAGTTTTTCGGAAACCGCCTCGAAGCATGCCGCCACAGCTTGCTTTTCTGTTGGGGTGAGCTCCCTTAGCCTTATGTCTTCCAGACTCACCCACAAGGCAGCGGGGCAGTGGTTGATAGGTGCCAGGGCGTGTCCACCAGGGTGGGCCTGCACACCATATCTCTGGGGCCCACTGCTGCTCCGAGATCCCCTGCCCAGTTAGCCTGGGGCCGCAAGACCCCAGTTACCACGTGTGGCCACGGGGAGGCCTGGCAGGAGTCTTGGTGAAGGAGAGGCTATGTACTGGCAAGGGAAGGCTTACACGCTAGCATGCTGCCCTATTCACCACAGAGGCTAGCCAGCGGCAGCAAGCTAAGGGCAGGAAGGACACAAGTGGGTTGGAAGAACACATGCACCTTCCCTCCAACTACACACTGCTGCACTACCCGCATCACAACAGCCTGTGTGTATGTACACACACACACACACACACACACACACACACACACACACACACACATATATATATGGGCTGGGACTTTAACGCGTCAATTCGATAATTAATTATAGGAAAAATAACGGCGTTAAAAAAATTAACGCAATTTATGGCGTTTTATTTTTACCCTCTAGTCAACACGGAACGCTTCTCAGTGCACTCGTTTCTGGCATACGGATTATACCAATGCACCGAGTGACGTCAGTCAAGCGGAAGGCGGAGTAGGTCAGGCTAACAAGTTAGTATGCTAGCAACAGATGTGATGGACGACAAGGACGACGCCGCGTTGCTTCGCTCTGTGGATGGGAAATTAACGTTTAAAAAGCGGTCGGATGGAAGCCCAGATAAGAGCGCTGGTGTGTGCAGACTCTGTAACAAAGAGTTGGCATTCCACCGCAGTTATTCAGGCCTCCGGTACCAGCTACATGCTAAACACGTTGCAGCTAGTACCAACACCGGAGCTAACGCTAATG
Organism: Lampris incognitus; assembly: GCF_029633865.1. Classification (NCBI taxonomy): domain Eukaryota; kingdom Metazoa; phylum Chordata; class Actinopteri; order Lampriformes; family Lampridae; genus Lampris; species Lampris incognitus. The sequence continues at coordinate 40,667,349 of NC_079227.1, forward strand.
CTAACGCTAACGCTAGTGCTAACGCTAACGCTAGTGCTCCTAGTACAACCAAGCAGAGTCGCCCACCGACTCTCCACCAGATGACGGGGTTCAAAGCCAAGATGAGTAAGTCCACGTCTGATGAATTAACAAACTCACCGGCCAAACGGATCGCTGTGGACTGTAGACCACTTTCAGTGGTAGAAGATCAGGGGTTACAGAAAGTACTGTGTTTACACAACAAACTTGTTTTGAACAAAACAAACAGGATTTTGTTGTTTAAACTTCTGTATGTGTCTATTCATTGATTTAGTCATCTAGCAAGACCTGTTTGAATTGAGAAATGTTGCTTCTGGTGTCAAATATCGATATGCGATTAAAATGCGATTAATTACGGTTAATTAATTACAAAGCCCATAATTAATTCGATTAATTTTTTAATCCAAGTCCCACCACTAATATATATATATATATATATATATATATATATATATATATATATATATATAATACATAGCATTACAAGCTTGTACTGCTATGTATTAAACGTTTTTTCCTGCATCTGTATTGATATTCCGCTCCTCATTAGTTCAGCACTTACCATTGACGGTTTCTGGGGAAAAACCACTATATATGCCGGATACACTCGTCACAGACAAGGGACCGCAGTTTGCTGCTGCAGAGTTCGCAGATTTTGCTAAAGATTACAACTTTCAACATGTTACCAGTAGCCCCCGTTACCCGCAAAGCAATGGGGAAGCTGAACGTGCGGTAAAGACTGTAAAATCCTTGTTGCAGAAGAGTGAGGACCCTCACAAAGTGCTTATGGTGTACAGAGCAACTCCTCTTGCCCATGGAGGATCACCGACACAGCTCCTGATGGGGCGCAACATCCAAACACCCCTTCTGGTGTGTCCACGCACTCTCAAACCAGCATGGCCAGACTTGAGAGCTTTTGAGTTGAAAGACCAGGAGCTTAAAAGACAACAGGCTGAAGGATACAACAGACGACATAGAGCATGGGAGACACCACCACTCCAGCCAGGTCAGAGAGTTTGGATACGGAATGTTCCACACACAGGAGTCGTCTCTGGATCAGCAGGGACACCACGTTCATACGTGATCCAAACCTCAACAGGCAGTCTCCGAAGAAACCGTTCTCATTTGAGAGGAGTGCCTTCACTGTCTGGAAGCCAGCCGGACTCTGGACTACACACCAGAGTTGGCAGGGCAGTCAAGCCTGTTAAAAGACTGAATTTGTAGTTTAGTGTTGTGAGTATACACGGAGCAGAATAACCTCCATACCACAACAGGGAGGATCAGGTAGTCTACCCTACCTCTCAGTTAGGTTATGTACTTGTCTTGATATGTTCATAGGTTAAAAAAAAAAGAAAAGGAAAATGAGATGTGAAATGGGTGTCCAGATATGAGATGTGAAATGTGTGTCTAGATATGAGATGGGAAATGTGTGTCTAGATATGAGATGGGAAATGTGTGTCTAGATATGAGATGTGGAATGTGTGTCTAGATATGAGATGTGAAATGTGTGTCTAGATATGATATGTGAAATGTGTGTCTAGATATGAGATGAGAAATGTGTGTCTAGATATGAGATGTGAAATGTGTGTCTAGATATGAGATGTGAGATGTGAAGTTCATTTAACCAGTCTACATATGCTCACGTTTACAGAGAGGTTTAAGGTGCCAGCTGTTCCCCTGCCTTGTTGGTAAAATCAGCATTAGGCTTTATTAACATGTGATTTAATTGTTCTGTAAAGATCCTGAAAGTATCAGTGTAAAAGGGGGAGATGTAGTGAGCAGGTTTTGATATGTAATGAGCGCGCATGCGTGAGTGTTGGGACTTGAAGACATGCCTAGTAAAAGGTCAACGTTATGCCTTGGTCTCCGGTCCATTCATGACTAATATCAGTACTATAAAGTACAAGACAACATGCACCCCCAAACAAACTCTGGGGACCGTCCTTGATGAGTCCCGCTGGCAGCCAGAAGACACCAGGGTCTTTCTTGTGGCATTCCATCCAGCCCAGCAGCACCGTCAGGGACTCCTGCTCAGCAAAGTTTGTTCCCCTAATTTGTGAATAGTTGTACATTTTAAGACTGTCGCTTAATTATTAATTATAATAAAAGAATAAATTCAGTCCTTTGTTGCCCGTGAAATGTTTGTTAACCCTTTTATAAATGGTTGTACTTTAGTTGTAAATAGTAAAAAGAATAGATAACACATATAACAAAGTAACAATATTTTAATTTATAAAACATCTCACGTTTTGCACAATAAACTTATTCATAACAATTAATAGCCACACAAAGAACAACAACCAATCAACGCCTGTCTCTCATTCTGGCTCCAGTAAACAGTTGCTGGTTGTCTTCACGGAGTGGGATGAACTGCTCAGTTTGTTCCTTCCTGCCTTAAACAAGCTGACATGTAAAGCATGTTGTGTGTTATGTCACCAGACAGAAGGCTTCTTATGGACTACATTCATCATAATTAAAACGTTTAACTACACTTAACGGTTTTACAGTCTGGAAATAAGGCAGGACTCACAACTTAACCTGACATTAGTTCATCTTGGTGCATTGATGTAGATAATATGAAGTATCAATAGTCTATAAAATGTCCCGATCATCTTAGATATGAGTCCAGCTTGTAAAGTGGAACATGGGAAAGTGAAGCGTTATAAGGCTTTAGTTCAAAGCTGAAACTGAGGCCTCACATCGAGCCGTCGGCTAGCATGCTAGGTGGCTACATGGGAGCAATACTAACCTCACGTATCCTAAAAGACATTTTGAGCTTTTAAGCTCCCCTGAAGTTTAACATATCTGCCGTTCGATGTTCAAATGAGTAGAAACCCAGTACTTACATTTATAAGGGAAATCTTGCTCGGTGCTTTGAACAGACATTCGTCCGCCGCCCATTATTTATTTATCTTTATTTGTTGTTGGTGAGGAGAAGGGGCGGAGCAGCGGCGCGCAAAGCATCTTGGGATATGGAAGTCCGCGAAGGATAGTAGCGGTGCATACATAAGACATATAAAGAGTAGACGCCGCATTGGTTGTTGGGGCGCGAGAAATACGGCCGCCATCTTGGACCGGTCATCCTACGAGTTGCCTAGCAGCAGAATACACGACACGACTGAGAAAGATGGCAGAACACTGTTCAGCATATTCCTGCTCCAATCGACGGACCGTGGAAAACAGGGCTCGGGGGATTACTTTTCACAAGTAAGATTGAATATACGGTGGCACCACATTGCAAAATTCACCTCTCTTGACCTGCAGAGAGGGAGCACGAGAAAGAAACTCTGCAGAACAGGTCTCTTTCAAGGGTTTTAGGGGTTTCATGTCAAACTTTAATTAGCAACTTTTATTCTTTCCCCGACATTGTTATAGTACATTGTTTATATATTTATCTCTCTTTAAAATATATATGTATATCTGTATTTATGTTTTATTATTACATCATACTATTGGATATAATTACGGTATTATTACAGTATTATACCAATTTATTATACACACACACACACACACACACACACACACACACACACACACACACACACACACACACACACTGTATACTTCCTACCCTCACATGTAAATATTTTGTGTTGTTGTCAGTGTTTACGTTTGTCCATTGTGTGTAATGCACTGGTCACCTATGTAAGCAACGTTGTACATGTGTAAATATGGTTTGGGGCGGGGATTTACATATATTTTTCATTTTCTCTGATATATAACATATATTGTTGTTATATATACTGTAGATATATAATGTGTTCATATATTGTTTATGTATTTATATAGCCTAATCATATATTGTTTCTTCAACTTATTAAAATAGCTGACTTTACTGCCACTATCTGCTTCTGCCTCTCTATCATATTTTACCTTGTGTGTGTGTGTGTGTGTGTGTATATATATATATATAGTGAGCGTTTTGCTAAATACCGTATTGTTCCGAATATAAGACGACCCTGATTATAAGACGACCCCCCCCTTTTTTTCAAGAATCATTTTTGGAAAAATACTTTTTGAAGAGCAAATATTGGTTTTATAAAGAAAAACATTATATTTGAAAATAATGATAATAAAACACATTGAAAAAAGAAGGTAGTCTGTTTAACAGCTTTTAAATAAAATTATGTTTTCAATATATTTCAGATGAAATTGTCACATTTAAATAGAAAAATGTAAATAAATTTGTGAATGAATGACTTATGGTATTTAAATAGCATACAAATGAAAATAAACTGTAGTCTATTGAGACTATCCATCTCATAGTGAAAAAATAACCATTTCAACATTTCAATACCTGCATTAACCATCGAAGTGGTCTAATTTTAGAACGGTCTTGAAACAAATCTGACTGAGTGAGAATGTATATTGACATTCAAAAGTCTAGAACTCGAATGTAAGACGACCCCCCCTTTTTCATACGTATTTCCAGGATAAAAACCCCGTCTTATATTCAGAACAATACGGTAGCTACCTATCATACATCACATATATAATATATCAGAATATTCTATTACTGTTAAGCCAACTATAAACATTAAAATACGTCAAACCATGTGTCCTGTATCAGCTACATGTATGACGTTTTCATCAACAAAAAAGGCGTGGAAATCAGTTTGGTATTCAGCGAGTTATGATTGATTAACTGCGCTGACAGTTCATTGCGCCTGCCAAACACATTACACTGAGTGGAGCGGGTGACCGGTCCAAGATGGCGGCCCCACGGCTCGTCAGCGCCAATAGGCAGCAGCGGTCGATGCGGCGTCTACTCTTTATATGTCTATGACATCAGAATCTGTAGAGCATTAGTGAGAATACGAGCAGGAGGCAATGAGATCCAGCAGGGGGCAGCACTGACAACCTGGGAGAAAACCTTCAGGTGAAAGCAACACACACTGAACTGCCACCAAAACAACCAACGAGGAAGAAGCGTCACTTCCTGCTTCAGCTGGTTGGAACCAGAACACGCCCTGTTAAAAAAGACCAACGATAAGAAAAGTGGTGAAGAGTGAAGAGACTGAAATACAACCAAACAAGTCTGGCCCACTTCAAGTACTGATGACACCCAACTTAACTATTGTTTCTTCAACTATCTATAAGTACTAATGTGTACAGTGTACTGTACATGTGTACTGATGTGTATAGTGTACTGTCTATATGTATAGTGTACTGTCTATAAGTACTGATATGTATAGTGTACTGTCTATGTATATGTATAGTGCATGGTCTATATGTACTGATATGTATAGTGTACTGTCTATGTAGTATATGTATAGTGTATGGTCTATATGTACTGATATAGTGTAGTGATATAGAGTGTACTGTTTATATCTGTTTGTATTATAATGTAGTGATGTAGTATACTGCATATATATAGTGGTATTATAGTGTACTGTGTATATGTAGTGATATTATAGTGTAGTGTGCATATGTAGTGGTATTATAGTGTAGTGTGTATATGTGGACTGATGTGAACCAGTGTAAACCTGGTCTGGACTGATCTAGTGTTACTGACCTCTGGCCTTCCTCTTGTAGTAGATCAGACCTGCCAAAGACAAAATCAAACCCAGAAGCAGACCTGACGCTCCGATGGCGATCTTGTTTCTGTCTGATTGTGGCATGGAGGGATCTGGAGAGACAGACACATGTCTCTATCTATAGACTCAGCTGCATGTTGACCTGTCTCTCTATGTCTTCATCACCTATCCATGGACAGAGACACACATAGATACTCACTCCAGTCCACTTTCTTAGGAGAGGGGAAACTGGCGTGTTCCACCATGCAGGTGATCTTCTCTCCAGACCTGAGATGAAATAAGTGAAGAAGAAGAAAACACACAGGAAAAAAACAACATATCAACAATAAAAAAGACACGATGTGATTGGATGAGGTAAGTCTGTACTTTCCTGTCTGTCTGCACAGAAACTAGTCGAGTCTGATACTAAACATCAGCCCAGTTTAAAACACGGTATTAATACACAATAAATACTCAGTCGTCCATCTGGGATCTCACCTGTAAAGAGCCACGCATCCCACCTTAAATATACAGCTGGTGTCTAAAGAGCAGACACTGAGGAGACACGTTCCACCTTAAACATACAGCTGGTGTCTACAGAGCAGACACTGAGGAGACACGTTCCACCTTAAACATACAGCTGGTGTCTACAGAGCAGACACGGAGGAGACACGTTCCACCTTAAACCATCGCTTTGTTCTTTGTTGTCCAGTCATTATGTGTGTGTGTGTGTGTGTGTGTGTAAATGTGAGTGTGTAGTGTTAAAGTATTGTGTATGTATTTGGACCGGTCCATTTGGTACTGAGTCTAAGTGTTCTGACCTGGGCGTGTACTCCAGGTAGGAGTGGATCTGGTAGTACCAATCACCATTTGCCAGCTCATCGGTGGAAGTGACGTCAGAGGTCACCGGCTGTCCGTCTCTCAGCCAGGTGACACTGATGTATTTGGGGTAGAAGTTGTAGACACTGCACATCAGCATGGCCGGATGTCGGCCACCAGGGGGCGTCACTGAAGTCAGTCTCACACTGGGCTCAGCTGGTAAAGAATTATTTTGTTATCATCATCATCATCATCATCATCATCATCAGGACTTGAAATTAACTTTTTGAATCAATGTCAAATGTGTAGAATTGCTAATCCTGAGAGTATATAATGTTTGGGGCCACATGGTGGCGCAGTGGTCAGCACAGTCGCCTCACAGCAGAGAGGTCGTGGATTGGAATCCCGGGGTAGTCCAGCCTTGGCGGTTGTACTGATGTGTCGTAGGTTAGTTTACATTATTACGACAGCGGCCCCCAGAGGAGGTACCATAAACTGATTTACGGCAGTGCCTAGCAGAGCTGGAATAAAGCATGTTTAACGGCTCTTCTGCGGTGAGTCGCCTCAGTCCAGCCCTCCGCATTGAGGACTAGACTCTGTTATAGCCGGACCTCAAACAGGGCTCATGAAAACCCGGCACGTTACTGTAACATGAGACTCATCCTAGATCTGCTGGATGATGCAGATACAGTAAATTCTGAAGCACTTATTTTGTTCCTAGACTTCTATGAGGCCTTTGACGCGATTGAACTCATGGTTCTGTTACAGTCCGTCGAGGCGTTGGGCTTTGGGAATAACTTTGTTGGCATCGTCAATATGTTTTACAAAGATATGAATAGTTCTGTTATGATGAACTTTAACAGCTGTAAAAGAGTCCAGAGGAACAGAGGGCTCCGCCAAGGCTGCCCTGTTCCTCCTTCCTTATTTATGTGAGGGGCTGAATTCTTATCAGTTAATATCGTGAATGATGGACGTTTGGAAGGAATGTCGGGTTTTGGTGGAGAGTTAAAAATCTCACAACTGGCAGACGACACCACTTTGTTTTGAAGGACAAGAAGCACGTGAGGAACTCTGTTACCTCAGGTAACCAATGTTCCAGGGCCTCGGACCTGCGACTAAATGTGTGCACATGTCGAATGTTGTCTGTGCGTGATTGTAGCGATTGTGTAGTTGGAAACATCTGGTAAAAGAGTCCGTTAGGTATTTGGGAATATATACAACTACACATCTTACAGCTAGACAACATCTCCATTTCTCCAACAGATTAAAAAGACCAAGTCTGTCTTCAGGATTGGTCTTGGAAGGGGTTTGTCTATTTTAGGAGGAGTTCTCCTCTCCAAAGCAGAGGGCCTGTCTCGCTTTGTGGGTCCATCTGTGTCTCTATTGGTTTATGGTTCTACCGCCACAGAAGCAAATAGAACTTTCTTAAATGTCATTTGGAAGAATAAACCACACCAGCTTAAAACATGTGTCCTGTCCAGCAGTGAAGCAGAAGGAGGTCTGGAAGTTCTAGATTCCGTTGATTCTGGTAACACAACACACAAACACGCTCACACTTGTTGTGTGATGGTGAAATGTCCCATAAGTGTTGGACTGGTGTGGAGTCTCGTGACTCTGTCCCTCCTTTAACATTAGACAGGTGATCTAGTGCTGTCTTCATCCAGAAGATGTGCTCTTCAACATCTGATTAATTGTGTTACTGTAGATGCAACATGTGTACTCACAAACAGGAGTTGTGTAAATCACTACCTAAGATCCCTGCTTGTCTCCAAGAAGTGAGTCTTTCCTTAAACCTCTCAGCCTTGAAACAACAACACAAGTAACGAGCTGCTGACCTACTACCACACTTGTGTCCTGACAGCCGTCTGTTACTTTACATGTGTACACGTGTACTCCCCTTCTGTTTTGTTGTGTGTCTGTTCTTTGTTTGTATTATGTTGTTACCATTTATTAGGGGTCCAAGCCCCAGGGGCTGGGGACCCCTATTGTTTCTGCTCAGATTTTTATTTTATTTTATTTTATTTTTTTATTTTTCCGTTGGTAAAAGTGGTACTGCAGCCTACACCGTAACAGATTCTACAAAACCCTTTGGAGGCCTGGTACAGAACTTCGCACTTACCCCAGATGCAAAACATGACACATGTCAACCAGTTGGTGGCGCTATTTTGAAGGTCAACGCGTTTTGGCGTGTAACTCCCAGCCGTACATCGGACATGCAAAACCTTTACAAGCGCAGATTCACTGAGCATAGCTGAGTCACGTGGTATAGGCCACGCCCATTTCTGCTGTAATTTCATTTCGCAAATTATTGAAAATAGCCAAAACTACTTGTTCGAACTCCTCCTAGGCCGTGCGATCGATTTACACGAAACGTGGCACACATCATCTACAGTCACTCAAGGCAAAAAAGTTATCGAAAGAATTTTGATCCGTTGCTCGGTTTTGATTTGACAGATCAATGAACCTTGACTGAAAAACGGTGATTTTCTTTGACGGTGCCATAACTCATCAATGCATTGACATATCAACTTGAAATTTTAGATGAATGTCACCTATTGTCAAAAGATCCTAACTCATGAGGTGCGTTTCATTTGTCCAGTAGGGGGCGCTATAAATTGGAGAAGATTATATCTCATAATAGGCACTATGGATTTGGAGGAAATTTGGGGTGCGCAATCTAGGCTCATACTGGAGTTGATACATGCAATTTAGTCATAATTTAAAAAGTGGGCGTGGTTTATGACAAAAATGTAAATTTCACCTGCGAAACTTCAAACATGCCCCAAAATTTCCCCCAAATCCCCTGCACATCCTACAGAGCTGAGATGTTGTGAGCAGATCCAGTAAGTGATGCCAACACTTTGCTACACTGCAACATATGGTCAGTTCAGAAGTGCGTCACTCTATATTTTTCAAAATATGAAAAATCATAAAACATGAACATTTCTGCACAGATTCATTCAATTGCTACCAACATCGACACAGACATTCTGGAGAATGAACATATCAAGGGGGTCAAAGGTCATTCTAATCGGTCAAAACATGCATCCACACCAATGTACAATATATGCCTGTACAGTGTACAATATACCTAATATTTTTATTTTCACACATATTTGATCAAACTATTCCAAAATATCTGAGAGGACACGTGACACTACCAGCATGACGTGTGAATGTGTTCAGATGTTTATCAGCGACGGTTTTTGTGTTATAAGCGTTTAAAGTATAAGGGACAACATGCAGCTCTTTAGCAGCAGCTATGCTATTGGTTCAAGGTGGCGGATCTTGTTCACAGCAACTCCGATTAACACGAAACTTGGTCCACCAATAAGTCATGACGCCCTGAGGTACTGTGCATTATTTACTGTTAATTGGCCACTAGGTGGCGCTATGCTGCAAACTCATGAAATGCGCTAAATATATCCAAACTACTTGTAGCCTGTCAGTGTGATCAAACTGAAGCTTTGCAGCTAGCAGCTATGTACTCTTGTGAGCACCCTTCAGTAAAGGACATTTTATAATGCAAACCATTATCACCCCAAGTCCACTCTACTGCCCTTTGACACGGCTACACAACGCACTACAGGAGTATAACTACACATTTCTTTCAGAATCAGCAAACAAGTCACAGAATGACCCATAGCAGCTGTAAGATAAGCCTCTGCTTCCACATCTCTGGCTCAGACACCGCCATTAGCTGCGTCTGTTAAGAACTAATCTCAGTTTCCTGATGACGCCTTCACGCATTCACTGCATAGATGCTGAACTCAGATGCAGCATACTCATGCTTCATTATCTCCTCCTACTCCCACTTCAGCAGGTTTAATTAAAACACAAATAAGTTCCCTGAAGCTCAGAACAAGGTTTCCAGCAGGCTGCATTTCTCCCACTTTACTGAATAACTCACTGCAAGGCTGCCAAGAAACCCTCTGAAGTTAGTGGAAGACAACCTCTTCGCTCCTGTCAGCCCCACACTTGCCTCGTCCATGGGAGGGAACACTAGAATTGTACTTCTCCTAAAACAGATACTACACGCTCTTCCACTGTTATTACTCAGTACTTAACACTCAACATTGTTGACAAGTATGTACAGCCTAATACTACTCATTTCCCCACCTCATCCCTACATGTCATTATATTCTTTTAGACACATATGTTGTTTTTCTTCCAGCCCCAACCCACACGATGTTAATAACCTGTTCCGGGTTCATCAATAATCCTTTGTTGACGTCATAGATGATCAATAGTTGTGCGCTGTGTTCACAACCATCCTCATACACCATCTTGACGGACAGCTTTACGACCACCGTCGCTCTTTAAGACTGAGACTTGCATCCGTCTAATAAGCAAACAGCTCAACTAGCGAGGCTCCTACAGACAGCCAGACCCGACTTACATACATGGGGGCTTGGAGCCCGTTAATACCTGCTGGCAGCGCTGCTTTATGTCGGGGACTGTCTCACACCCTGATTGGGTTCTTCTGACGTAGTTGTGTAATTATACTGAACCTGATGTGTGTCCGTAATACTACACACCTGTTTTATGTACCATGTTCTATTGTTCACTAACACACACACACACACACACACACACGCATATACACACACACACACACACACACGCAGGCACACACACACACACAGGCACGCACATACACATACACACACACACAGACACACACACGCACACACACAAACATACACACGCACAGACACACACACAGATACACAAACGCACACACACGCACAAACACGCGCGCGCACGAACCCACAGACAAACACAGACACACGCACACACAGACACGCGCGCGCACACGCACACAAAAACACGCACACGCGCACACACAAGCATACGCGCGCACGGTGACAAACACACACAAAACACACACACGGACATGCGCGCACACAAAAACGCGCGAGCACATACATGCGCTCACACCGACACACACAACTCACAGACGCGCGCGCACAATTATACACACACACACACACACACACACGGTGACAAACACACACACAAACACACACATGGACACACGCGCGCGCACACAGACACGCGCGCACACAGACAACTCAGAAGCGCGCGCACTCACAACTCACAAACACGCGCGCACACTTACATACGCGCGCACATACAAACGGACGCGCGCACGCGCACAACTCACAGACGCGCGTGCGTACACTACTCACAAACGCGCGCGAACAATTACACACGCGCGCGTACTCACAGACACGCACACATACATGCACTACTAACAGTATTAGTAACAGTAGTAGTTGTAGTAGTCATAATAATAGTACTACTGATAGTATTAGTAACAGTAGTGGTAATAGTCATAATAATATTACTACTAATAGTAGTAGTAACAGTAGTGGTAATAGTCATACTAATAGTATTACTAATAGTATTAGTAACCGTCGTGGTAATAGTCATAATAATAGTACTACTAATAGTATTAGTAACAGTAGTAGTAATAGTCATAATAATAGTACTACTAATAGTATTAGTAACGGTAGTGGTAATAGTCATCATAATAATACTACTAATAGTAGTAGTAACAGTAGTGGTAATAGTCATACTAATAGTATTACTAATAGTGTTAGTAACCGTCGTGGTAATAGTCATAATAATAGTACTACTAATAGTATTAGTAACAGTAGTGGTAATAGTCATAATAATAGTACTAATAATAGTAGTAGTAATAGTAGTAGTAATAGTCATAATAATATTACTACTAATAGTAGTAGTAACAGCAGTGGTAATAGTCATACTAATAGTATTACTAATAGTAGTAGTAACAGGAGTGGTAATAGTCATACTAATAGTACTACTAATAGTATTAGTAACAGTAGTGGTAATAGTCATAACAATAGTACTAATAATAGTAGTAGTAATAGTAGTAGTAACAGTAGTGGTAATAGTCATACTAATAGTATTAGTAACAGTAGTGGTAATAGTCATAATAATAGTACTACTAATAGTAGTAGTAACAGTAGTCGTAATAGTCATAATAATAGTACTACTAATAGTAGTAGTAACAGTGGTAGTAATATTCATAATAATAGTACTACTAATAGTAGTAGTAACAGTAGTAGTAATAGTCATAATAATAGTACTACTAATAGTAGTAGTAACATTAGTAGTAATAG
>NC_079227.1:40684856-40719856 GCF_029633865.1 Lampris incognitus
ACAGGTTTTCCGTCGTCTGGACGAACACGGCCTGATAGTTAACCCGGCCAAGTGTCAGTTTGGACTGCCGGTGATTGACTTCTTGGGTCACCGCATTTCGCCGCAAGGCGCGGTCCCGTTGCCTTCTAAGGTGCAAGCGGTGGCGGAATTTCCCCGCCCGGTCTCTGTTAAGGCATTGCAGGAATTCTTGGGAATAGTGAATTTCTATAACCGTTTCCTCCCTCGCGCTGCCCACCTCCTTCAGCCACTTTACGAAGCCCTGCGGCTTAAGAAGGCTAACGACCCTGTCCACTGGACTCCCGAACAGGTCCAGGCCTTTGACGGAGCTAAGTGCGCCCTGGCTAACGCTGCCCTCCTCGCCCATCCCACACCCACGGCGTCCATAGCTTTAACAACCGATGCGTCTGACATAGCCGTGGGGGCTGTGGTTGAACAGCGTGTGGCGAATGCGTGGCAGCCACCCCTATTTTTTAGCCGCAAACTGCGAGATGGCGAGCGCAAGTACAGCGTTTTTGACCGGGAGTTGCTGGCACTGCACCTTGCAACCCGGCATTTCCGCTTCCTGCTGGAGGGTCGCCCATTCACGGCTTATGTGGATCATAAGCCGCTGACTTTTGCCATGTCCAAGGTGACTGAGCCGTGGTCTGCTCGTCAACAGCGCCACCTAGCGGCGATCTCCGAGTTCACAACGGACATTCAGCATGTGGCCGGGAAGTCCAACCCTGTTGCTGAATGTCTGTCGCGTGTGCTTGTGTGTCCTGTGCACCTCGGTGTGGATTTCTCCGCTATGGCTGCCGACCAGCCCAGTGACCCGGACGTCCTTGCCCTTAGGTCAACGCGTACCGGTCTCAAGCTAGAGGACGCTGTGATGCAGGAAGGCAGTCCTGCCCTCCTCTGCGATGTCTCCACCGGCCGTCCCCGCCCCGTTGTTCCAGTGGCGTGGCGCCGTCGAGTTTTCGATTCGATTCACTCCCTCTCGCACCCTGGAGTTCGGGCATCGGTGAAGTTGGTCGGTTTCAAGTTCGTCTGGCCTGGCCTCCGCAAGGACGTCAAGGGGTGGGCAGCTGCATGTGTAGCGTGCCAGCGCGCTAAGGTCCACCAGCACACTAAATCGCCCCTCGAGCCGTTTCCGATCCCGGCCAGACGTTTCGACCACGTGCATGTGGACCTGGTGGGCCCTCTACCTTCTTCACAGGGTTTTACGCACCTGCTCACAATGGTAGATCGGACCACCAGGTGGCCAGAGGCTGTCCCTCTATCCTCCACAACATCCTCGGATGTTGCACGCGCTTTTCTTTCCTCCTGGGTCGCCCGTTTCGGCACTCCGTCAGATATCACCTCAGACAGGGGCCCCCAGTTCGTGTCAGAGCTCTGGTCGGCACTTGCGCGATCCTTGGGTGTGCAGGTACACCGCACTACCGCGTATCACCCTCAGGCTAACGGGTTGTGTGAACGTTTTCACCGGTCGCTCAAGGCAGCGCTGAGCGCTGCGCTCTCGGATGGTAACTGGGTGGATCGTTTACCTTGGGTTATGCTCGGGTTGCGTTCGGCTCCTAAGGAGGACCTCGACGCGTCACCCGCTGAGCTGGTGCTTGGTCAGCCACTCCGCGTCCCTGGGGAATTTTTGCCTGGGAGTTCCGCTCCTCGACCCCATCCGGCCGTTTATCCTTTTTTGTCCGACAGCACTCGGGTTCCAGGCCCCGTTCACCACTGTTTTCCGCGGTCGTTCGTGCCTGCGGAGCTCACGTCGGCTCGTTTTGTTTTTGTACGGCATGATGCTCACCGCTCACCCCTCCAACCCCCATACGATGGCCCATTTCGGGTTCTTGAGACGGGTCCTCAGGGTTTTGTGCTGGATATGGGTGGGCGTAGGGAGCGTGTCACGCTTGATAGGCTTAAACCGGCGCACAGGGTGGCAGGCGAAGTTGTGTTTCCGGCCCAGGGTCCCTGTCGGGGTCGTCCTCCTTCCAGGACCCCGGCAGTGTCTTCACGGGTTCAGCGTTCTGCTTCTCAGCCGGCTTTGGACTGTGTTTCACCTACTGTTTCGGCTGAGGGACGGCGCAGCCGTTATGGCAGGCTGCTTAAGCCTCCAGTGAGACACTAAGTTTCTTTCCAGGAGTCCCTTCTGGGTGTTCGGGGGGGGGGGGGCTATGTGGCGGACACTAGGGGCTATGCCTCTCACCCAGCAGGACTGTGAGCTGGGGGCGTGGTTTACATTCCCGGGCTCGCCGGGGCAGGGTTGTTCCTGCTGCAGTTGGTTTTTGGAGTTGAGGAATAAACATCAAACTCGCCTTGGTCTCCTGTGTTTTTCCTCATTCCTGCCACAGTGTCAGTAAAATGAGAGCAACTTATACAGGTTTACAGTACTGCAACAAAACCCCCCAAAAACAAGAGGGGGCTGGTACAGCCTACTACCAGGCCTCCAGTAGGACTAGGAAGTAGGACTAGGGAGTAGGACTAGGAAGTAGGACTAGGAGGTAGGACTAGGGAGTTGGACGAGGAAGTAGGACTAGGAAGTAGGACTAGGGAGTAGGACTAGGGAGTAGGACTAGGAAGGGCACCAGCAGGTCAGTGCCTGTGGCAAGAGATGAGGACTATACGTAGAAGAAAAGAAAGGAAACAACACAGAAGAGTAAAGAGTGATATTAAAGGGAGAACATACAGTGCATCCGGAAAGTATTCACACCCCTTCACTTTCCCCACATTTTGTTATGTTACAGCCTTATTCCAAAATGGATTAAATTCCTTTTTTTCTCATCAGTCTACATACAATACCCCATAATGACAAAGCGAAAAAGGTTTTGTAGAATTTTTTGTAAATTTATTAAAAATAAAAAACTGAAATATTGCATGTACATAAGTATTCACACCCTTTACACAGTACTTGGTTGAGGCACCCTTGGCAGCGATTACAGCCTCAAGTCTTCTTGGGTATGAAGCTACAAGCTTGGCACACCTATATTTGGGGTATTTCTCCCATTCTTCTCTGCAGATCCTCTCGAGCTCTGTAAGGTTAGATGGGGAGCGTCGCTGCACAGCTATTTTCAGGTCTTTCCAGAGATGTTCAATGGGGTTCAAGTCTGGGCTCTGGCTGGGCCATTCAAGCACATTCACAGACTTGTCCTGAAGCCACTCCTTCGTTGTCTTGGCTGTGTGCTCAGGGTCGTTGTCGTGTTGAAAGGTAAACCTTCGCCCCAGTCTGAGGTCCTGAGCGCTCTGAAGCAGGTTTTCATCAAGGATCTCTCTGTACTTTGCTCCATTCATCTTTCCCTCGATCCTGACTAGTCTCCCAGTTCCTTCTGCTGCAAAACATCCCCACAGCATGATGCTGCCACCACTATGCTTCACTGTAGGGATGGTATTAGCAAGGTGATGAGAGGTGCCTGGTTTCCTCCAGACGTGACGTTTGGCATTCAGGCCAAAGAGTTCAATCTTGGTTTCATCAGACCAGAGAATCTTGTTTCTCATGGTCTGAGAGTCCTTTGGGTGCTTTCTGACAAACTCCAAGCGGGCTGTCATGTGCCTTTTACTGAGCAGAGGCTTCCGTCTGGCCACTCTACCATAAAGGCCTGATTGGTGGAGTGCTGCAGAGATGGTTGTCCTTCTGGAAGGTTCTCCCATCTCCACAGAGGAACGCTGGAGCTCTGTCAGAGTGACCATCGGGTTCTTGGTCACATCCCTGACCAAGGCCCTTCTCCCCCGATTGCTCGGTTTGGCTGGGCGGCCAGCTCTAGGAAGAGTCCTGGTGGATCCAAACTTCTTCCATTTACGAATGATGGAGACCACTGTGCTCTTTGGGACCTTCAAAGCTGTAGACATTTTTTGTACCCTTCCCCAGATCTGTGCCTCGATACAATCCTGTCTCGGAGGTCCACAGACAATTCCTTTGACTTCATGGCTTGGTTTCTGCTCTGACATGCACTGTCAACAGTGAGACCTTATATAGACAGGTGTGTGCCTTTCCAAATCATGTCCGATCCATTGAATTTACTACAGGTAGACTCCAATCAAGATGTAGAAACATCTCAAGGATGATCAGTGGAAACAGGATGAACCTGAGCTCAATTTTGAGTGTCATAGCAAAGGGTGTGAATACTTATGTACATGCAATATTTCAGTTTTTTAATTTTTAATAAATGTGCAAACATTTCTACAAAACCTGTTTCGCTTGTCATTATGGGGTATTGTGTGTAGATTGATGAGAAAAAAAGG
The DNA here is from genome assembly GCF_029633865.1 of Lampris incognitus. Lineage (NCBI taxonomy): Eukaryota > Metazoa > Chordata > Actinopteri > Lampriformes > Lampridae > Lampris > Lampris incognitus. The sequence continues at coordinate 40,689,069 of NC_079227.1, forward strand.
GATTTAATCCATTTTGGAATAAGGCTGTAACATAACAAAATGTGGGGAAAGTGAAGGGGTGTGAATACTTTCCGGATGCACCGTGTGTGTGTGTGTGTGTGTGTGTGTGTGTGTGTGTGTGTGTGTGTGTTTGCGTGTGTGTGTGTGTGTATAGTATATATACTATATAAAGGTGGCACAGTGTTTAGAGCGGTCGCCTCACAGCAAGACGGTCCTGGGTTCGAGCCCCGGGGTAGTCCAACCTTGGGGGTGGTCCCGGGTCGTCCTCTGTGTGGGTTTGCATGTTCTCCTCATGTCTGCGTGGGTTTCCTCCCACTAGGGGTGGGACGATACACTGGGCTCATGATTACGATACTGCCCCGATACTTTGCCCACGATTATGATTAAATCACCATACAGCGATTCTCGATGCATCATGATTTAATTAATCTATGGTACGTCACGATATCTGTGTAACTGGAGAAACAATACCAGTAAAAAGGCAAAAACCAGGAATGACGTCTTTATTCACTGCATAGTCACTCACTGTGTCAGTTTCCCAGAATGACCAATAAAATAAAACGAAAGGCTGAACTGCCAGAAAGCAGATCAGTTCTGTGTACATTAGGTACTTTACACAACACACAAAACCCCAAAACACATGAAAGCAAAAACACACGCTGCAGTGCATAACCAGCTTACCCAGCATGGCTCTATGCTGCATTACTTTATGGAAACCTGGACTCATTTCAGCTCCTAAACTTGCAGGTCCTTCTTCAGGAACAGCAGCTGATCAGCATGCTCAGGGGGGAGCGCCCTCCTCTGGGCGGGGATGATGTCACCAGCAGGGGAAAAGACTCTTTCTGCAGGGCACTAGTCCCCGGGACACACACATGCTTTTGTGCCAGCTTGGCTAGAAGTGGGTACCCTTGTGCCGGAGATTTCCACCGATCCAGCGGATCATCTGTCAGTGGTAGAGGTGGAGCTTCTTGGTCCTGCCCGGCCTCCTTTCCAGCTATGGAAGTAGCCGGCAGCAAGGGAGCTCTGGTGGTCTTGACCGTCTGCCCGAGGAGGTCAGATAGTGCAGAGTTCCTCTTCTTTGGTGTGTGTGCAGTGGAAGGATCGCTCCCATCGTCATCACAGGTGTCGTCACTCTGCTCAGAGCTTCCTTCCTCAGTAGTGCTCTCTTCAGGACTATTCACCAACCCCAAGTCTGCATCCTGTAAGAACATAAATCAGTGGCAAACCTTTCACTTTATTATTTAAAAGCATGTTCAGTCTTCACATCAAGTCAACCATTACCATTCATTTCAAATGTCCACACATGTCTTTTTGCACATGAAGAGGACATATGGATGGCGTCTCTAGCAACAGCCTGACGGTTTAAAGTCACAACTGAAACTAAGAATTCAGATGACCTACTACTGTTGACAAGACGTACTGACCTTCAGAGCAGCAGCCTTTGACACCACCTTGGCATCCGTCTCCTGCATGACTTGTGGTGACAGGAAGAGCAGAGTTTAAACCTGGGGTGCAAGGCTGACGAGACATCCAGGTCGTTCTTCTCCTCTGCGGAGTCATATCTCTTGGATAGGTCTTGATGGGTGGTGTTCTTTATCTCTCTGACAAGAGGGGGATCCTCAGTGGCTCCGACCGTGTCACCCAGAAGTTGGGCCTGAAGCGGAGCGATGACAGAAATGGTCGGGTTCTTCTCCTCGCACATGATGCTTGCTGCAGCCAGCATCGGCTTGAGGGCTTGCACAACCTCTTCAGCATTTGTGACGTCTGTCTCAGTCAAGGTGCAAATGTCAGAGACGCTCTTTCTCACCTTTAATGAAAGAACGTGACAGAATGGAAAGTTCATTAAACACATTCATTTCAAGTATATTTTGTGAATGAGATATAGCCTAAAATATTAATGAATGTGCCACGGTGCTCTGCTCCTGCAGTACTTTAAAAGTAGGATGGGAATTATATAAATATTCAACTTGCCTAAGCTTTAATGCAGTAACATTATGAATTAATATTTTAGGCTAGGCTATTATATCATTCACAACCTCGTTATTAAAATATAATCCATATGACACATACAAACACATCACATACATACAGACTTGAAGACACTTAATCAGTAACAATGTAGTATCACCACGTAGGCCTACCTCGGGAGGTAGGAGGGCAGCACAGACAGCAGGCTGCTGCTGGAGGAACCGGGGCAGCGTCTCATAGGCGCTGCGCCATCGGACGGCACCATGTGTGATGAGCTTGGGTGGAGGAGGCTCAAGCATCCTCTGCTTTCTCTTCAGTGCATCGGCGGCTGTGGTGCTTCTGTGGAAGGAGGCGGAAATCCTCCGGACCTTCGCGAGCAGTCGAGCTACAGCTGTCAGTTTCAGGGCAGGCTGCGATGCGAGGTTCAGTATATGCGCCCAACACCGGATGTGCTGATATCCAGTCAGCTCAACAGCTACAGTCATATGCAGTGCATTGTGGGTAACGACCACGGGGTCTTCTCAGTAAGCTTCCTCCCCTCTGTAGCCTTCTGCAACACACTGCCCTATGAGCACCGGTGTGGCTCTCGTTCATCAGCCTGGTCTGAAGGACGTAACGTTTCCTCTCCCACCCCTTGTCAGTAGAATGAGCGGTGAAGGTCACATAGGCCTCGGTGGTCCTTGAAGTCCCCCCATCGCAGGTGGGTGCAGCCCTCTCAGCCGACTGAAGTGCGTCCTCCACCTCTGCTCTCGTCTCTGTACACTTGGCTGGAGCAGCTGTGTGGGTGGAGTATCTTCCAGACCGCATCTCGGACCTTGGTTCTGGTGTTTTAACCACGTGGTGAAAACCTGGATTTCCCGCCACGCTGTACGGGCGAAGGTCCTTGCAAGTGAACCCAGCGACTGACTTGGTGATGCTCGTCGCCCTCGGCGAGGTAAAGGGAAACCGGGACTTGGACGTATTTTCCGGTGCTGCGGGACTACTTCCGGCCGGGGTTTCCTGTTTCTTGGGGGGCTCGGGATGATGGCGAAGCAGGTGGGTGTGGAGGTTGGTGGTGTTCCCAGTGTGCTTGAGTTTTACAAGACGGTTTCTGCAGATTACATGTTCTTGTCTAGTTTGTCCTTCCCCTCGTCACTGTCGTGGGACCCAAAGTGGCCCAGACTGTGGACTTGTAACGAGCCGGTGCGTCACTGCTTGGCTTTTCTCTCCCGCTATCAGCCATCTGAGCTGGCTTCTTCACGCACGGCTCGCGCGCATGCTTCCTCCGTTCACCTACTTCCGTTCACGGATTTGACCCTCGTTCATTTGATTAGCGCCACCACGAGGAGTCTTGAAATAGTGACTTTGGTAAGATAAATGGTAGCAGGCGGGGGAATCCAGCTAAACGCTTGCATGTTTTAACAAAAACATCCATCTCTGACGTCAGTGAATCGATTACGCATCGCGCGAGGAAGTATCGCGATGCGTTGCCGCATCGATATGTTGTCCCACCCCCCTACCCCCCACAGTCCAAAGACATGTAGGTCAGGTGACTCGGCCGTACTACATTGTCCCTAGATACGTGTGTGTGTGTGTGTGTGTGTGTGTGTGTGTGTGTGTGTGTGTGTGTGTGTGTGTGTGTGTGTGTGTGTGTGTGTGTGTGTGTGTGTGGGTCCTGTGATGGCCTGAGAGCAGGATACGCGGTTTGGATGATGGATGGATGGTTAGATAGATGATGGATGGATGGATGATGGATGGATGGATGATGGATGGATGATGGATGATGGATGGATGGATGATGGATGGATGGTTAGATAGATGATGGATGGATGGATGATGGATGGATGATGGATGATGGATGGATGGATGATGGATGGATGATGGATGATGGATGATGGATGGATGATGGATGATGGATGGATGGATGATGGATGGATGATGGATGATGGATGGATGATGGATGGATATTTCAGAAATGGGAATGAGTCCCCACTCCTCCTATCTCTTGCGTCTGTTTTCGTCTCTATATTACCGTATTGGTCTGAATATAAGAGAGGTTTTGTTTTTTTGTTGTTTTTTTTTTTCTGGAAATACGTCTGAAAAGTAGGGTTGTCTTATTTGAGGTCTGGACTTTTAAATGTCAGTATACATTCACAACAGCAGGTGGCGCCAAATATTTGTAAAACAAGTGTTTGGATTCTTACTGAGGCAATCCAGCCCGTTTTGTTTTTTTTATTCTGATTTGTTTCAAGAATGTTCTACAGTTCGACTTGACTTGGATGGTTATTGCAGTTATTGGACCTTTGATAGGCTACATGGTGGTTTTCTTCACCGCAGCAGCAGCAGCAGCAGCAGCAGCAGCAGCAGCAGCAGCAGCAGGAGAACAACTGTGATTTTTACAATGATTAAACCCTGAAAAACGTTTAAAACTATCAAACGCTGAATCAGTTCCTCTGGACACCTTTATCTACCGATACGTTTCATCATCTAGTACCTGTCAGATATCTGTCAATAACATCTGTCAGTAACATCTGTCAGTAACATCTGTCAGTAACATCTGTCAGACATCTGTCAAACATCTGTCCAAAACATCTGTCAGACATCTGTCAATAACATCTGTCAGTAACATCTGTCAAACATCTGTCCATAACATCTGTCTATAGTAAACGCTGCGTCCAGATGGACTGATTCAACCTTCTGTGGTTTTCTAAGCTGGGTTGCTGCGCATGCGTCAAGACGTTTAACACACAAAGCAGAACATGTCAGAACTCTTCATGAAAGCTCTTTCAGTCCGCAAGCAAACAGCGTCGCTGTTCTCATTTGTTCGTGTGTCTGAGTAGTTGGTCTGTTGTCGTTTCCCTCCTGTTGTGTTTGTTCTTGGCTCTTTTCATACGGAGTATTTTTTCCTCCGGTGTATTTATTTCATAGTTTTGATATTTCAATGTTATTGAGCTAATAACATTGATGTAAATGTGACTTGTACAGTTGTGTTTTTTGCCACATGGTGTTCAGTTGTGATACGGCTCTACTGTGATGGAGGACACACACCAGCTCGTGCCTGTAACTTTGGGAAGTGTTGCTGAGCTCTACTGTCCTCATGCCATAAAATACTTTGTATGAAAATGAACTGCCAAACTATTGTAAAGACGGTGTAAAGTTGTATTATGTAAAGACAAGAAGACCTACAAGGCTTATACACTTCAGCATCTTATTAAAACAGTATTCGCTGTAAAGTTAAGGCATTTATACAACACAATGTCATTTATTTAAGAAACCTGTCTTGTTTCTCTGTGTTTAAAAAGTTACCATAGTGAACTTTTGAAGAAAATGATACAACAATGAAAAACTATGTTGTGTACATATATACATATATACATTCACTGAGGTATTTTTTTAAAACATGGCTTGCTTCAATTTCAGATTTTAAGGTGCAAGTGTTACATGCTTTGTACATTGAAGTTCTAAAGGGTTTTACATTTTCCATTAAAATGGATTTATCAACCTTGTGGTTGCTGTGGTTTGCATACCGGCCAGTCAGGGACTGTGTCTCACTTGTCCCAAACCCGAGGAATGGATGTGGACTAACGAGTCAGAGGCTTTGGTACAGTGCAGAGTGCAGTACACTGCTGAACTGATTTCTATACATGACTAGAGTGCTACAAAGGAAGGGACAGGGGTTAGCTTAGCCTGTTAAATTGCTGACTATGCATTATATACTACATAGCTGATGTTCGAGCTGTACTTTTACTGCTCACCCTTATTACAGCCGGGCAGCAAAAGTGAGCCGGGTGTCTTTGTCCAGTTAGTTTTCCCACTCCTGCGGAATCCCAAGATGTGTTCTCAGGTTAACTGGCAGATTGAATCTCTCCCACACTTCCTGGGTCTTCCTCGAAGTGGACCCCTACATGGAATGCCGTTTCCAATTCAAACTGGCTACTGACCACCACCTTCCCGAGTAACCGAGTTCTACCCTGCTGGGAAAACCATCCTTCCTGCCGCTGGGATCCATCAGCCCAGAGTTTTGCTTTGAGACCGTCACTGTCAGATGTAATGCATCGCTTTAACCGCTAGTAGGCGTTTATTTTGGGGGGGTGTCTTGTACTTTGGGGGCGTGTCTTGTACGCTACGCCCCTGTCCTTCAGTCCGCAGACGTGCTGTTGGGTTTTTAAGCTCAGCTGGGCGTCCAGCACAACGTCTGGATGGACGTCTATCTGTCGTCCTTTTGATGGTACTGAGTAAAACTCGTGTTCGCGAGTATTCTCTCGCAGTACTAGAGCGCCACTTCGTTACGCTGCGTCGTATTGGCTACTGTGAAAGAAGTCTGCGTTTTTATTCAACAGTACCTGTCTGCGGACTGCCAGACAGCGACGTAAGGCACAAGACACGCCCCCTAAGTAAAATGACCGCCCACTTGCCAGTTCGTGAAACCTTCACGTTACAGAAACCTTCACATCACGTTAAAAAGACCGGGCCGCTCCGTAAGCATTTCACTCCAGGGCAGAAAGTGTGGGGCATAAACCACTTGTCACCCCAACACAGATATTTCTGCCTCCTCCTCATCTAAAACCCAGACTGATGGGACATGTTGTGAAAGCAGGGAACAAAGACGGTGATGGACTTCACTATCTGAGACAGATGTTTCCAAGAATAACTGGTGCCAAGATGAAGGAAGGCCTTTGTGTTGGTCCACAAGTCAGACAGGTCCTCAGTGACAGGGAGGTAGAAGATCTGCTAGTGGGCCAGGGAAAACAGCATGGAAGGCGTTTCAGGATGTTGTGGGGGATTTCCTTGGCAACTACAGAGCACCAAACTCCACTGAGCTGCTGGACGACATGCTTAAAGCACACAAGACCATGAAGTGACACAGGTCTATGAAAATTCCTGTTGTGCACCTCACGTGGACTTCTTCCCTGCTGGACTTGGTGCAGTCAGTGAGGAACATGGTGAAAGGTTTCACCAGGACATTGGACCATGGAAAAGAGGCGTCAGGACAACTGGAATCCATCAATGCTGGTGGACCACTGTTGGACACTGAGACGAGAGGCACCAGGTGCTGAGTACCAACGAAGATCCTCTGCAAAACGTTTTAAGCTCAGCTGAACTAACACCACGTGTCAGCACCATTATGTGATTACACGTTACATCCAATACAAGGTATTTTAATGTTCCTCCACCTTCCTACGTGATGCTGCTCATCTGAAACGATGAATGATGTCTGTGTTCAGCTTGACATTGTCCATCATAACCTCCTTTTTCCAGGAAGCGAGACGTCTGAAAACGTGTCCAGTGTTATCGCCGCCTATAGTCCCGTGTGTACCAGAGAGATCAGGCAGTAAATCAGATACCTCACGGAAGAAGGCCGGCTCATCAACATTCGGACCATAGGAGTGTAACGGGACATGACTAAATGTAGGCAGTTACCAAAACACATCTGCCGTCTGGCTCATTCACAGTACAGACACGTCTGAACGGAACCCCAGTCCTGCAAATCAAAATGGCCGCTCCCCGGGCTTTACTGGGGAACGTGGACTGGAAGATCTGGTTGGCCCCTGTTGAGAAATCACCTTCGTGGTCCTCGTCCTCGGGTCCGTTGATGTGGAGAAAACAGCCACACGTCTTAGCAGATTAAAATAATTTTATTGAGTACAGATCTGGAGACACACTGCCAATCCGTCGTGTGTGTCTGACTTCTTTGTGTGTCCTGGTGGGTTATATAGACCCCCTGCTTCTCTTTTATGACACCTCTGGTCTTGATTATCCTATCAATAGAACCTTTTGGTGGTTGAGCTTTAAGAAGTGCTCATCCTGTTTCAACCTACTGAGCTTAGCAGGGGGTCCTCCTCGTACCAGACACGGTGTCTCTCCCAAGGCCCCATGGGAGGGCAACCCCCTCCCCTACCCACATTCTTGTGGGAGACCTGCAATATATTTGTCTACATGAAGGTGTCTTCTTCACCCTCTGTTCTGGTTACATACATTGGTTACATACAGAGTAATACAAAATACACTTGGATTATATTTAATATCAATCAACAACTCCCCCTTTTGATCTCCTCTAAGGAGATCACTAAAAGGCTTCTAACTCCTGATCTAAGGGGTTCAGGACAAACAGGGGCATCATAGGGGGCGGTAGTTCCCCGTCTTTATGCTCGATAGCCGTGATGATGAGCCGGTTTACCAGGGAACGCAGGCAGGGTATGAAGCAGCAACCGCAAGTTTCTAGTATAGCCAGGAATATGGCGAGGGAAAGGAGGAAGGATATTACAACACCCTTACACTTGCCAAATAGGGAAGCGAGCCATCTTTCAAACGGGTTGGTAATCCCAGAGTGCTCATGCATGGTCTGTGATAATGCGCTCAGACCCTCGAGGGCTCGTGTAACAGATCCATCTGGGGCGGTGTTATTGGGAATGAAAATACAACACTGGTCCCCAAACATAGAGCAAACACCCCCTTTTTACCTCGTCCCTCTTTGCCCGGCTCTGGGTTAAATCAAAAGCCCAGACGCACACGGTCAGCCACATCACCACGGCCAGAGCCCCAACCGCAAATCTAGTTTCTACATGATGGTGAATTCTTTTGACCGTCATGGCGCAGGCTGCCGGGTCGCCGATCTGCTGGACCGTTCCTCCCGAATCAGCTTCTTCTAGCCGGGTATGTGATCGTCCGGCCGGGTTCCTCTATGACCTAGGGGAGAGGTTACCAGCACTTTCACCCTGTTCCAAGCTAACAGTGTGGTTTGGTGTTTCGCTGGAATCTGGTCTCTCTTCCTGGGGGGACGTTGCCTCCTGTAGGCCCTCTTGTATAGCGTCTAGGGTCCGTCCGGGCTCCTCCGCGACAGCACACTGGCTCCAGTGGTACCAGACGTCTCCTTTCCCTTTCAGCCGGACTGCGTGGGACGTCCTCTCTACCACCTCGTAGGGTCCGCCCACTTCCGCTTAATGGCTCGCAACAGGATCCACCGCGCCTGGGGGAGGGTGGATTCCGGTGCTGGCGCGCGTCTTTTGCCAACCTGTCGGGAGAAATCTGAAACCAAAGCCTGTAATTCTTTAAAACATGTGCTTTTAGTTCCCCCCCATTGACTCTAGTCCCTCCGTTGAGGCCGCCCCTGGCCCCGGAAACTGTCGCCCCGTCATTAATTCATATGGGGTGAACCCGGTCCTCTGATTGATTGATGACCTAATCGTCATTAGTGCCAAGGGAAGGGCCTCAACCCAATTCATTTTAGTTTGAGCACAAATCTTAGCCAGTTTTTGTTTGAGGTTGTGATTCATTCTTTCTACCTTGCCCTGGGACTGTGGATGGTATACGGTCCCAAAGGCATGTTTCAGCCCTAATAGGCTCTCGACCTTTCTGAGGTCGGCCCCCCTTGAAATGAGATCCGTTGTCGGAGCGGATTTTGGAGGGGAATCCATGTCGAGGTATGTAATGGTTAATCAAGCATTTTATAACAGTGGCGCTATCGTCCTTTTTTGCCGGTCATGCCTCCGGCCACCCTGTCAATTGATCCACACACACCAACAAATACTGGTGTCCTTTCACCCTCTTGGCTTCCCCCATATCCATATAGTCCAATACCACCTCTTGTCCTGGACAAGAGATCAGGGGAAATCCCCCCATCTCAGGTTTTATGGTGGGGCGTGGATTATACTGAGTGCAAATGGGGCAACTCTTAACGTGGTATTTAGTCATGTCAGTCAAAAAAGGATGCCACCGATGGCAAAGATTTCGATTCCTCTGAACAGCCCCTACATGCCCTAATCCGAGTCTGAGTATATGGTTACCCTTTTTTTCCTTGTTTTTTCTTCTTTTTCTTCACTTAATCCTACCAGCACTCTTATTAGTGCGAGACCGAGGGTAAACAGCCGCATTATTGTCAGTGCACGACCTCATGCGCGTTTTTAAATGATCTTACGCGTGCGACGAATCTCCCCGGGTTTTGCTGAGGAATCTCGGCGACACCGACCAAACGGACCACCCGCCTCTCCCTTTCTTAGGTTATTGGGAGATCGGTAACTATGTTCTTGTCCCGAGAAGATCAGTCCGCCGGTTGTCCGTTTGGCGAGCGACGTGAGATCCCACTTCTGACACCAAATTGTGGATTTTCTTATCCTCTTAATGGGCTCTTGCCCCAGCAACCTCTGGGACGAACAATCATTGGACAAATATTGGAGCAAACAGAAAATCTCTAATGCATCTGCAGATGGAGAGTCATATAATCACAGAAGTCAGTCTGTGAGGATAAGCTCCGCCCCTATACTGGAGATAGGGGTTTTTATAGCACAGTCCGTCGTGTCATACCCTATGTTTCCTGCATTAACCAAGGTGTTGTCTTACAAAGGAATGCAGGAAAACATCAGTCATGTTCTGTGCCTGGTGAGTGTCTGTAGATTTATTCTTTTACTGCCCCAGGCCGGAGTGGCCCTCATGTTTTAGTGACCCCTAGTTGTTATCTTTACTGCCCAAGGCTGGGGAGGCCCTCATGTGTTAGTGACCATTTGTCGTCTGCAGTGTGTGGGATTTAGTGGCCATGTGTGTGTGTCTGCAGTGAGTGAGAAGTTTCATACACACAGAGAAGTGGAAAACTACAGAGTACCTACGGAGTGCACATGGAGTACTATTTGTACTCCACAATTCCCCCCTTTCGTTCATCATTGAACACCCAAAGGTAACATAGAAATAATACCAATCAGCACACATAACATGCATATACAGAAATGAAAAACCGCCATGAGAACAACCGGAATGGAAAGGGTTAACCAGTGTTCGTCATAAAGTAACATTCAGACGGGGGAGTTGCTGTCATTGGAGGAGGTGTAGGAGGATTCAGAACCGAAGTCCTTGTGGGGGGGCGAGGAAAATCAGTGGTGGAGAGGGGGAAGATGAAACAAGGTCCCCGTCCTGTTGGGCAAGGAGGTGATAATACACGAGCTGAGTAGCAATGAGGCCGCGTATCAAACGCCGAACTATGGGCACGATGCAGCAGGTGAGGAGTAGCAGGACACCCAGGAAAAGTGGTGCTGCTTCGGCCAGGCGAGTAAAAGACATCAGGACCCATTATCTGCATCAGCATCTCCGACATGAACTGCACCGGATCTCTACCGGCCTCACCACCTTCAGGAATGTTCAGTACATGGAGATTGACCCTCTGAGATCGGTTCTCGAGGTCGTCGATTCGGTCCTGCAGAGACCGGTTTTGGGTTCGGACCATTTTGATGGTGGACTCAGCTGCAGTTAAACGTTCAAAGTTGTCACTGGTTACAGACTCCACAGAGGCAAGGCGATTTCGGACTCTCAAAGCCAAACCCAAACCTATGGTCTCCAGAGCTAGCTAGTTGGTGCTAGTCTCATCTAGACAACCAGAGGGGTCTTCATGTGTGGGGGGATTGGCTGGGCCAGGAGCAGACCACCCTCACCTCCTCTCTCACCCGGAAGCTGACCGGGACACCATGGAGACCACCCTTACACAGACACAGCTCCTACAGCCGCGTTATGTGGCGGGTTGCTCTTAGTTCTGTCCAGCCGGGAGGTTGTCTTCCCGTGGAGCATACCCCGGGGCCCTGGACCCGGTACCACGGGAGTGGGGGTGTTACTCAGCCCGTCTGGAGGAGGGGGAGGAGCAGGTGGTGACAATATCTGGAGGGAAAAATTTTCAGAGAGAAACTTCACAACACTGAAAACACTGTCATTCTAGGATTCTGAAGATTCGTAGTCAACTTGATTCAGTGTTCTTCAGATACTTCCGCTATGATCCAAGTTGGTATCCGTTTGTTTCTTATGAAGTAAAAAATCAAAGAAAACTGTACAGAAGAAGGCTCACTAGCATTCTAGATTTCAATTCCTCATTCCCACTACCCCTCATATTACACAAGAACAGAACACATTGTGTCAACCCATTTAACCATGAAGGAGAAGAGAAAAAAATGAAATTATGACATGATCAGTTTGTATGTCAGTTGTTAGTAAACCAAAAACAATTTCATGCAGTCGAATGAATCGGACTTTCATTTCATCCAAGCTGTTTACAAATGTTCTGAAGTCTGTAATGTTGTACTTATCTGAAATAAATTATCTTTAAAACTAAAACAGATGAGGGATGATAAAGATAGTTGTTGTCTCAGATCCTGAACGTTCAAATAAAACCTAAATTAATAAAACCATAAGGTATCTTGTAAACCATTGAAACAATGAGCTGTTTGAGGACAAGAAACAAATGCCCCCCACCTTAACCAAATGAAACAACAAGAAGCCCCTTTCAAGGCCCCAAAAAGAGGGGGGGGGGGTTTCAAAGGAAAGAAACGCGCAATTAACAATACAAAGAAATTGATGTAATCAGTTAAAACCAAATAAATCAAACCAAAAATGAGTGTTATGAGGAGGCTCAAACTAATGGTAAAAAATAACATAAACATAGCCATAGCATAGACCTTTAAAACGCAGGACTCGGTAGGTTTCATTCATATTCAAATAAAATGTAATCGTCCTCCACACAAGAAATTGTCAAAGAAATGAATACCCTCTTTAAAAAAAAGAACAACATCCTAAAATTCACACCTTAGTGTTGAAAAACAAAAACAAGTTCAATTTAACACAGAGGAAAGTCAACATAAAGACAAATGAACCAATGGGTGTCTTCTAATGGAAAGAGAAACAACAACAGCTTAAAACAACATAAATGTGGTTTACACTGTCCCTGTTACTCTCAAGGCAACCCCCCCCATCCCCCCATCACCCCAAGGTGTGAAGTGGGTAGGCAGTTGGTTCCCACCAGTTATTCTTTAAAAAAAATCCCAGTAACAGAAAGAAAAACAGAATAGGTAAAATTAAAAATATTGCAGCTGTGGCGTTGGACATAACAGAGTTCTGCTTAACAGTTCAGGAAATGAGACAGAGACAGGAAATCCTTCGGTTTAGGGGAATCCTAAAAGAAGTGAGGACAGGATCAATTTAATGTGAAAAATACACCGCAAAAACTTTTCAATGCAACAAAAACAAAAACAAAAACCAAATGGATATATCACATTTTATATGAGGTACCTCAGAAAGAAAAGAAATAGATTTCTTGAAAGGATTTGAATAATCATTGCTTCAGGTTGGTGACTTTCTAAAGCCAGTTGTTTGTCACACAAGAACAAAAGCCGGGTTGGGTCTGATAAGGATGCTAAACGAGGTGGTCTCTGAAGTCTCCTCTCACACCCCAATTGTCAGGAAAACGAAGGTTTGGAAAAGCCAAAACAAAACCTCCCCCAGCTTTTATATCCCCATTTAAGCCACTCTCAAGGACTTGCAACTTCTAAACAACACAAAATGGCCAGACGGACAAACACCACGGAACAAACTATGAGCACACACACAGACAAGTCATGTCAAACACAAAAGCCAGTCAGGGTCCGTCAAGGTGCGGTTTGGTACCAATGGTTTCGTGTCATAGTCCTCTGTAGCTTTTTTCTTTCCCTACTTTCACACTCTTTCTTTTCCGAGTATTCAACATTATTCCGACCAGTACATCTATTTGTTCCCGTAAGGACTTCCACCGGGGCTTCTCTTCACCCTTTTCACCCGCCACAAATACCTTCCCAACGGAACGGCATCCTCCGCCTTTCTCTCTCTCCCCTTATAATAGCTTCTTCTAACCTCCTTTGTTCTTCCTCCCTTCGTCTCGCCTTTGCCTTGGGACCCTCATTTTTTTGGTTCGTCATCATTTGTATCAGTATGTCGCTCTGCTTCTGCAGGGACTTCCACTGCGGTCCGCTCCCGCTTTTTTCTCCTTCTTCTTTTTCCATTCTACCTTTAACGTCTCCTGTCTAACTGTTAGGGACTCCAACCCTCTATTTTATTTAATCTATCCTTTAGGGACTCCAACCCTTACTCTTATTTAATCTATTGTTCAGGGACTCCAACCCTTACTCTATTTAACCTATTGTTCAGGGACTCCAACCCTTACTCTATTTAACCAATTGTTCAGGGACTCCAACCCTTACTGTATTTAACCAATTGTTCAGGGACTCCAACCCTTACTCTATTTAACCAATTGTTCAGGGACTCCAACCCTTACTCTATATAACCAATTGTTCAGGGACTCCAACCCTTACTGTATTTAACCAATTGTTCTGGGACTCCAACCCTTACTCTATTTAACCTATTGTTCAGGGACTCCAACCCTTACTCTATTTAACCAATTGTTCAGGGACTCCAACCCTTACTGTACTTAACCAATTGTTCAGGGACTCCAACCCTTACTGTATTTAACCAATTGTTCAGGGACTCCAACCCTTACTCTATTTAACCAATTGTTCAGGGACTCCAACCCTTACTCTATTTAACCAATTGTTCAGGGACTCCAACCCTTACTCTATTTAACCAATTGTTCAGGGACTCCAACCCTTACTCTATTTAACCAATTGTTCAGGGACTCCAACCCTTACTCTATTTAACCAATTGTTCAGGGACTCCAACCCTTACTCTATTTAACCAATTGTTCAGGGACTCCAACCCTTACTCTATTTAACCAATTGTTCAGGGACTCCAACCCTTACTCTATTTAACCAATTGTTCAGGGACTCCAACCCTTACTCTATTTAACCAATTGTTCAGGGACTCCAACACTTACTGTATTTAACTAATTGTTCAGGGACTCCAACCCTTACTGTATTTAACCAATTGTTCAGGGACTCCAACCCTTACTCTATTTAACCAATTTTTCAGGGACTCCAACCCTTACTGTATTTAACCAATTGTTCAGGGACTCCAACCCTTACTGAGCTCTAAGCTACCCTCCTTTGGGGGTCCTCAATTCTCCGGGAGAGTTTTCCCAGCCTTAACCTCACCCCCTCGTCAGAGAGTGAGTGGGTGCGCCACTACCTAGGATCTTAGACAGAGGACTCCAACCTCTTCTACCGATTATCTCCTTTTTACTCTTAACGTAGGGGACTCCAACCCCTCCTTTTTTGTTAAACTGGTCGCCTTCTCCTTCCCGAGCTTAGTACAATTTAGTAATTCAGTCCAATATGCAGATTTCGTTAAAACAGGTTCTGCTTACCTTATTCGTGTTGTGGGTCGACCCCAAGCTCGGGAGGTGTCGGCGGGCAGCCACACTATCCAATTAGGACCGCTTCTTCACATCCCGGACGAAGCCCACAATTTGTTGAGAAATCACCTTCGTGGTCCTCGTCCTCGGGTCCGTTGATGTGAAGAAAACAGCCACACGTCTTAGGAGATTAAAATGATTTTATTGAGTACAGATCTGGAGACACACTGCCAATCCGTCGTGTGTGTCTGACTTCTTTGTGTGTCCTGGTGGGTTTTATATAGACCCCCCTGCTTCTCCTTTACGACACCTCTGGTCTTGATTATCCTATCAATAGAACCTTTTGGTGGTTGAGCTTTAAGAAGTGCTCATCCTGTTTCAACCTACTGAGCTTAGCAGGGGGTCCTCCTCGTACCAGACACGGTGTCTCTCCCAAGGCCCCAGGGGAGGGCAACCCCCTCCCCTACCCACATTCTTGTGGGAGACCTGCAATATATTTGTCTACATGAAGGTGTCTTCTTCACCCTCTCTTCTGGTTACATACATTGGTTACATACAGAGTAATACAAAATACACTCGAGTTATATTTAATATCAATCAACACCCCGCTGAGCAACCTTTCTTTTCTGGGTCTAATATGTTTCTTGTTAATGTATGACGTCAGCGGACAGAGATTCTTTTTTTCCCCTTTTCCTCCCCAATTGTACCTGGCCAGTCACCCCACTCTTCCGAGCCGTCCCGGTCTCTGGTCCACCCCCTCTGCTGATCCGGGAGGGCTGCAGACTACCATGTCTCCTCCCATACATGTGGAGTCACCAGCCGCTTCTTTTCACCTGACAGTGAGGAGTTTCACCAGGGGGACGGAGCGCGTGGGAGGATCACGCTATTCTCCCCAGTCCCCCTCCCCCTCGAACAGGCACCTCGACCGACCAGAGGAGGCGCTAGTGCTGCGAGCAGGACACATACCCACATCCGGCTTCCCACCCGCAGACACGTGTCCGTAGGGACGCCCGACCAAAGCGGACAGAGATTTTAAATGAGACAACACTTCAGCTTGTTTGAGTACATGGCTCATCCACGCACATTGCAGCTAGTGAAAGTAGTGTCGCCACCTGGCGGAGGTAAACTAGGACGCATATCGAGTTTGAATAGTAGCGGTGTACACCCAAAATGCCCTAGTAAAACATTGATAAGAAGAATAAAAGTTAAAAAACAAAACAGGAGTTCCTGAGTCTCAACTGCCCAGTGCTACACACTGAAAAAAGTAAAACATGGCTGTTGTTCCTGTGATGCATTTTTCCTGATTGTGAAAACCTAAAAATATTAGATTGTTTATTTGACCTAAATGTTGTGATTTAAGCTTATAGATCAACTTATTTTTTTTTTGTTTGATTCAATATAAAATGTCGAAATGCCCTTTTTTAGATTGAGCGTGTTTCGCGCATGCGCTTTCTCTGCTCGGCCCGTCAGGCTGTAGCACGTGTCTTTCCATCCGTCATTTCAATAAGAAGAAGAAGAAGAAGAAGAAGAAGAAGCAGCGAGTGCCTTTCTTGCCGAGGTGAAGAGACTTGAAACTGGTAAGGGAGGTATACGAAACTAAACACGTAAACATTAACCTTCACTCTTGTGGAAAATGTATAGCTCATACAGTTTGTAGTAGATATAACCTGCAGTATCCGAAGGAGGTAAAAGTACTTTTGAAGTCATTCAGAAGGTGTTCATGGGCCTAGATGCAACAAAATGACGCTCAAAGTTGAACGTTTGTGCAACCTTCTACACAGCCAGTATTGAAACCAAGCTTTGCTGAGGATTCACAATAATGCTGGTGACCCTTGTCCTTTAGGGGGTACTGTAATTAATCCAGTCTGGGGATTGCAGTTTTCCTCATACCAAACCTGATCAGTTAATGAGCTGTTTAAGAGTCAAATGCATTTGACTGGTAGCACCAATCGAATGCAAATGTCATGCTCATGTTTTTTTTATTTAATGAGATGCTGCTTTATGACTGTTTTTAAGTGTTTCCTACTGTGTTGACTACATGTCATGATCAATTTAATCCATTCATACATTGATACATATTCACACATTAATTCATACATTAAGCCATGCATACGTTAATTACTTCCTGTATCAAATATAGACACTCCTGCACAGAAACGTTCAAAACACAGATATTGAGTTTTTGTCATTGTTGAGGGAAAATATATTGGAAATAAAAATATATATCTGCAACTGTCTGTGTGATCTCGGTCATTTATCAATCATGTTTTAATTACAGCTTAGAATTTATAAGTAATGGCAAATTAACTCATTTTTAAAAAAATGAGTTAATCTAAAACAATATTGAGGCGAATTCCACTAGTGTTTCTGCTCCGAGGTTCATTCACATATTACCCACAATGCAACTGAGCTGTCGATGTTTTGGTTATGTTGTGGGATATGGACCATGTTAAAAACGGACATATCTGTTACAGAGAGCGGTGATGTGGTGGAAGGTGATGGGGACGTTATGAGAGAAGCTAGATTAGATAACATGCTACTTCCCACCAAGAGGGTAAAGAGTAGGCAAATAGATAGGGTCGCTTCGATGGCCGAGAAAAGGGGCGGAGCTAAGATCCATACAAACTTGTGTCTGTTCTGATTTGCTTGATTTGCGGTCATTAAAAGCTTACTTGTTAACTCTGACAAGGTGTCTAAGAAGTCCATTATTTAACCACGTCACAATATATTTTTTGAATCTAATATTAGCTATTTTTTTTAAATTGAGGTAATTAAAAATAATCAGATTTCTCTAACCTTTTAACCTATAAAAATCAATTGAATAGAGTAAATATTTCAGGTTGAACAGAATGGATTATTTACATTGAGATAATGAAGGCAATCTGTTTTTTTTCAATTGGCTCAAGTTAAAGTAATTAGCTTGCCTGAAGTTAAAATAGAAGTTTGCTTGGATTTAAAAAGATTAAGTTAGACTGAGTGTTTTTTTAGGTTGAGCCAATGTCAAATAGTTTGTGTGATGGATTACTCTAATTTGACTAGGTTAAACCAACAAATTACTTTTTTCAGTGCAGAGTCTCCACTACCCAGCACCACGCTATGGAGACCTTTCCGGTTCCAGAGTGGTCGGCCTCTCCCTGCCGACGACCAGTCTGTTCCCGAGCCGTCGGCTGCCTCTGCTGACCACCTGTCTTTGCCGGCGATTGCCCTGATCTTTATCCGCCTTTGACGACGGTACCCCGAGCAGCCCTGCGCCTCCGAAGCAAGTTCCCTGAGCGGTCCCGCCTCTGCCCTGTCTACGTCGCCGAGCTCCCGAGCAGCTGACCAATCCACATCACAGGCCTCCAGGTCATCCACCTGTTCATCTGCTGGGGCTGCTCCCTTCTGTCCTGCATTCTGGTCGCCCTCCAGATCAGTTGTGTCCATCGGTCCAGCCCTCGGGCCATCTGCCTAAGATCTCTGGCCCCATTCATCCACTCCCAGATCACTTGGTCCTGAAGCCCTACCCCAGACCCCCTCCGCCCACCCTGCTTGGGGCTCCTGCTCCGTTTGTTTGGGACGTCTGGAATCCGTCCACTGAAGGAGGGGGGGGGGGGTCCTGTCATGGTTGTGTGGTCTGGGTCATCAAAGCGCCCCATTCCCTGACTAGCATTTCTGTTCCTACCCTGCCCTGCTCACCTGCGCCCCGTTTACCTGATTGGCTGCCCAGCAGGTATATTCCCCTGGGTTGCCCCGACTCTTTGTCGGATGGTTGTGTTTAACCTTTGGTGGCCGGATGCTGCACCTCTCGTCTCAAGTCTTCCTTGCTGCCTGAATCTACATGGCTGTTTTGTAAGTCTGTTTGCCTTATTAGAACATTGTTCTAGCCCAGTCTG
This sequence comes from Lampris incognitus, assembly GCF_029633865.1. Classification (NCBI taxonomy): domain Eukaryota; kingdom Metazoa; phylum Chordata; class Actinopteri; order Lampriformes; family Lampridae; genus Lampris; species Lampris incognitus. Next base: position 40,707,915 of record NC_079227.1, read on the forward strand.
TCTCCGCTGTCTGCATCCTGGTCCTCAGTTCCTGCTACTAGCATGACACTTAGTATGTTGGTGACGTACATTGGAAACCATTAATGTTGAAAAACAGAAATATGAATCTGAATTTGAGCTCTGACCTTTCCTAAAAAAACAAAAAGCCACATGTTCACTGAAGCTAAAACAAAACACAACAGAATGTTTGTGGTGGTTTATTTTAGAAAGAACAATTTGAATTGGAGAAACAGCCAAAGACGACTGGTGATTTAAAAAGGAGCATTAAAATGATTTCCCTGTAATATAGGTCAGGGGAATGTTGTCGGTTGATTTTGATACAAAGTTGTGTTACAGGAGGTGAAGCATTGGGTCACATCAGAATCTGTAGAGCATTAGTAAGAATACGAGCAGGAGGCAATGAGATCCAGCAGGGGGCAGCACTGACAACCTGGGAGAAAACCTTCAGGTGAAAGCAACACACACTGAACTGCCACCAGAAAAACCAACGAGGAAGAAGCGTCACTTCCTGCTTCAGCTGGTTGGAACCAGAACACGCCCTGTTAAAAAAGACCAACGATAAGAAAAGTGGTGAAGAGTGAAGAGACTGAAATACAACCAAACAAGTCTGGCCCACTTCAAGTACTGATGACACCCAACTTAACTATTGTTTCTTCAACTATCTATAAGTACTAATGTGTACAGTGTACTGTACATGTGCACTGATATGTATAGTATACTGTCTATATGCATAGTGTACTGTCTATATGTACTATTATGTACAGTGTACTGTCTATAAGTACTGATATGTATAGTGTACTGTCTATATGTATAGTGTACTGTCTATGTATAGTGTATGGTCTATATGTACTGATATAGTGTAGTGATATAGAGTGTACTATTTATATGTGTTTGTATTATAATGTAGTGATGTAGTGTACTGCGTATATGTATTTGTATTTTAGTATACTGTGTATATGTAGCGATATTATAGTGTAGTGTGTATATGTAGTGGTATTATAGTGTAGTGTGTATATGTAGCGATATTATAGTGTAGTGTGTATATGTAGTGGTATTATAGTGTAGTGTGTATATGTAGCGATATTATAGTGTAGTGTGTATATGTAGTGGTATTATAGTGTAGTGTGTATATGTGGACTGATGTGAACCAGTGTAAACCTGGTCTGGACTGATCTAGTGTTACTGACCTCTGGCCTTCCTCTTGTAGTAGATCAGACCTGCCAAAGACCAAATCAAACCCAGAAGCAGACCTGACGCTCCGATGGCGATCTTGTTTCTGTCTGATTGTGGCATGGAGGGATCTGGAGAGACAGACACATGTCTCTATCTATAGACACATCTGCATGTTGACCTGTCTCTCTTTATGTCTTCATCACCTATCCATGGACAGAGACACACATAGATACTCACTCCAGTCCACTTTCTTAGGAGAGGGGAAACTGGCGTGTTCCACCATGCAGGTGATCTTCTCTCCAGACCTGAGATGAAATAAGTGAAGAAGAAGAAAACACACAGGAAATAAACAACATATGAACAATAAATAAGACGTGATGTGATTGGATGAGGTAAGTTTGTACTTTCCTGTCTGTCTGCACAGAAACTAGTCGAGTCTGATACTAAACATCAGCCCAGTTTAAAACACGGTATTAATACACAATAAATACTCTGTCGTCCATCTGGGATCTCACCTGTAAAGAGCCACGCATCCCACCTTAAACATACAGCTGGTGTCTACAGAGCAGACACTGAGGAGACACGTTCCACCTTAAACCATCACTTTGTTCTTTGTTGTCCAGTCATTATGTGTGTGTGTGTGTGTGTGTGTGTGTGCGCGCGCGAGTGTGTAGTGTTAAAGTGTTGTGTATGTATTTGGACCGGTCCATTCGGTACTGAGTCTAAGTGTTCTGACCTGGGCGTGTACTCCAGGTGGGAGTGGATCTGGTAGTACCAATCACCATTTGCCAGCTCATAGGTGGAAGTGACGTCAGAGGTCACCGGCTGTCCGTCTCTCAACCAGGTGACACTGATGTATTTGGGGTAGAAGTTGTAGACACTGCACATCAGCATGGCCGGATGTCGGCCACTAGGGGGCGTCACTGAAGTCAGTCTCACACTGGGCTCAGCTGGTAAAGAATTATTTTGTTATCATCATCATCATCATCATCGTCATCATCATCAGGACTTGAAATTAACTTTTTGAATCAATGTCAAATGTGTAGAATTGCTAATCCTGAGAGTATATAATGTTTGGGGCCACATGGTGGCACAGTGGTTAGCGAGGTCGTCCCCCAGCAGAAAGGTCGTGGGTTGGAATCCCGGGGTAGTCCAACCTTGGGGGTTGTACTGATGTGTCGTAGGTTAGTTTACATTATTACGACAGCGGCCCCCAGAGCAGTTACCATAAACTGATTTACGGCAGTGACTAGCAGAGCTGAAATGAAGCATGTTAAACGGCTCTTCTGCGGTGAGTCGCCTCAGTCCAGCCCTCCGCATTGAGGACTAGACTCTGTTATAGCCGGACCTCAAACAGGACTCATGAAAACCCGGCACGTTACTGTAACATGAGACTCATCCTAGATCTGCTGGATGATGCAGATGCAGTAAATTCTGAAGCACTTATTTTGTTCCTAGACTTCTATGAGGCCTTTGACGTGATTGAACTCACGGTTCTGTTACAGTCCGTCGAGGCGTTGGGCTTTGGGAATAACTTTGTTGGCATTGTCAATATGTTTTACAAAGATATGAATAGTTCTGTTATGATGAACTTTAACAGCTGTAAAAGAGTCCAGATGAACGGAGGGCTCCGCCAAGGCTGCCCTGTTCCTCCTCCCTTATTTATTTGAGGGGCTGAATTCTTATCAGGTAATATCGTGAATGATGGACGTTTGGAAGGAATGTCGGGTTTTGGTGGAGAGTTAAAAATCTCACAACTGGCAGACGACACCACTTTGTTTTGAAGGACAAGAAGCACGTGAGGAACTCTGTTACCTCAGGTAACCAATGTTCCAGGGCCTCGGACCTGCGACTAAATGTGTGCACATGTGGAATGTTGTCTGTGCGTGATTGTAGCGATTGTGTAGTTGGAAACATCCGGTAAAAGAGTCCGTTAAGTATTTGGGAATATATACAACTACACATCTTACAGCTAGACAACATCTCCATTTCTCCAACAGATTAAAAAGACCAAGTCTGTCTTCAGGATTGGTCTTGGAAGGGGTTTATCTATTTTAGGAGGAGTTCTCCTCTCCAAAGCAGAGGGCCTGTCTCGCTTTGTGGGTCCATCTGTGTCTCTATTGGTTTATGGTTCTACCGCCACAGAAGCAAATAGAACTTTCTTAAATGTCATTTAAGAAGAATAATAAACCACACCAGCTTAAAACATGTGTCCTGTCCAGCAGTGAAGCAGAAGGAGGTCTGGAAGTTCTAGATTCCGTTGATTCTGGTAACAAAACACACAAACACGCTCACACTTATTGTGTGATGGTGAAATGTCCCATAAGTGTGGGACTGGTGTGGAGTCTCGTGACTCTGTCCCTCCTTTAACATGAGACACGTGACCTGGTGCTGTCTTCATCCAGAAGATGTGCTCTTCAACATCTGATTAATTGTGTTACTGTAGATGCAACATGTGTACTCACAAAGAGGAGTTGTGTAAATCACTACCTAAGATCCCTGCTTGTCTCCAAGAAGTGAGTCTTTCCTTAAACCTCTCAGCCTTGAAACAACAACACAAGTAACGAGCTGCTGACCTACTACCACACTTGTGTCCTGACAGCCGTCTGTTACTTTACATGTGTACACGTGTACTCCCCTTCTGTTTTGTTGTGTGTCTGTTCTTTGTTTGTATTATGTTGTTACCATTTATTAGGGGTCCAAGCCCCAGGGGCTGGGGACCCCTATTGTTTCTGCTCAGTTTTTTATTTTATTTTATATTTTTCCGTTGGTAAAAGTGGTACTGCAGCCTACACCGTAACAGATTCTACAAAATCCTTTGGAGGCCTGGTACAGAATTTCGCACTTACCCCAGATCCAAAAAATGACACATGTCAACCAGTTGGTGGTGCTATTTTGAAGGTCAAGGCGTTTGCGACAATAGCCAAAACTACTTGTTCGATCTCCTCCTAGGCCGTGTGATCGATTTACACGAAACGTGGCACACATCATCTACAGTCACTCAAGGCAAAAGGTTATCGAAAGAATTTTGATCCGTTGCTCGGTTTTGATTTGACAGATCAATGAACCTTGACTGAAAAACGGTGATTTTCCATGACGGTGCCATAACTCATCAATGCATTGACATATCAACTTGAAATTTTAGATGTATGTCACGTATTGTCAAAATATCCTAACCGTCCCATAGGGGGCGCTATAAATTGGAGAAGTTTATATCTCATAATTGGCACCATGGATTTGGATGACATTTGGGGTGCACAATCTAGGATCCTACTGGAGTTGATACTTGCAATTTGGTCATGACTTTAAAAGTGGGCGTGGCTTATGACAAAAATTTAAATTTCACCTGCGAAACTTCAAAAATGCCCCAAAATGTCCCCCAAATCCCCTGCACATCCTACAGAACTGAGATGTTGTGAGCAGATCCAGTAAGTGATCCCAACACTTTGCTGCACTGCAACATATGGTCAATTCAGAAGTCCGTCACTCTATATTTTTCAAAATATGAAAAATCATAAAACATAAACATTTCTGCACAGATTCATTCAATTGCTACCAAAACCGCCACAGACATTCTGGAGAATGAACATGTCAAGGGGGTCTAAGGTCATTCTAATCGATCAAAACATGCATCCATACCAATGTACAATATATGCCTGTACAGTGTACAATATACCTAATATTTTTTATTTTCAAACATATTTGATCAAACTATTCCAAAATATCTGACAGGACACGTGACACCACCAGCATGATGTGTGAATGTGTTCAGATGTTTATCAGCGACGGTTTTTGTGTTATAAGCGTTTAAAGTATAAGGGACAACATGCAGCTCTTTAGCAGCAGCTATGCTATTGGTTCAAGGTGGCGGATCTTGTTCACAGCATCTCCGATTAACACGAAACTTGGTCCACCAATAAATCATGACGCCCTGAGGGTCTGTGCATTATTTACTGTTAATTGGCCACTAGGTGGCGCTATGCTGCAAAATCATGAAACGCGCTAAAATTATATATCCAAACTACTTGTAGCCTGTCAGTGTGATCAAACTGAAGCTTTGCAGCTAGCAGCTATGTACTCTTGTGAGCACCCTTCAGTAAAGGACATTTTGTTAGGGTTTGCACCCGACCCCAAGAGCACAAACACAGAAGGCACAATATAGCGGGACCAACAGGCTAATTTATTGAAGAGGAAACTCAGGAAGTCCACCTTCACCAGGAAACGCGAAGTCCACCTTTAAGCCGGGAACCATGGAGTCGCCCTTTAATCCGGGAACAGTGGAGTCGGCCCTTAATCCAGGCAGGAGGGGGGTAAACAGGAGGATACCAAAGGAGAACGGAAAATCACAGCAACGCTGGAGTGAAGAAATCCTCTTCGTAAACGGAAAGCAGCGCACAGGGGAAGGGGAGCAACGAGGAAGGTCCAACAGAGAAATCTCCAGGGAAGATCCAGGTAAGTAAACAAACTTCGATGAGCAGGACAAGCACAAGTACTCTCCCAGGGAACGGCACGAACTGGCAACAAGCTGAGAGTGACACAGCCAGATATAGGGAGGTGATTGCCAACAGGTGAGTGGAGGGGTAACGAGGAAACAGGCATCAGGTGGAGTTGGCAGAGCTCCGGGTACGCCTACACTGCAGAGCGGGTGTGGAGCGGGGAGACGTTGAGCCTTGGCCAAGGTTACACTGCAGAGCGGGTGTGGAGCGGCGAGACGTAACAGTACCCCCCCCTCTACGGGAGCCACCTGGCGACTGACCTGGCGCCCCCGGGTGGGCACGGTAGAAGTCGGCGAGGAGAGAGGGATCCATAATGAGCTTCCGCGAAATCCAACTGCGCTCCTCAGGTCCATAACCTGCCCAGTCCGCGAGATACTGGAACCCGCGGCCGCAGCGCCGGACTTTAAGCAGCCGGCGGACCCTCCATTGAGGATGACCATCTACAAATTCCGGAGGCGGAGGCTCAGGAACCGGGGGCATAAGAGGACTGCTGGAGACGGGTTTAACTTGAGAGACGTGGAAGACAGGATGAATGTGCATGGAGGAAGGCAGCTTCAGCCGAACAGCTGCCGGGCTCAGGACTTTCTGGACTTCAAAAGGACCAATGAAGCGGGGCGAGAGTTTCTTGTCGGTTGTCTGGAGGGGAACGTCCTTCGTGGACAGCCAGACCCTCTGTCCCTTCTTGTACTCCGGCGCAGGGGTACGTCGCCGGTCAGCCCCTCTGCGAGCGCGCTCCCCAGCCTTGAGCAGTGCTGTCCGGATGGTCCTCCAGACACGCTGACAGCGTCGCAAGTGGAGCTGTACGGAGGGAACGGCCACTTCATCCTGCTGTGGGTCGAACAGGGGAGGTTGATACCCCAGGGATGCCTCGAATGGAGAAAGTCCAGATGCAGAGCTGACCAGGGAATTGGTGGCGTACTCTACCCACGGTAGGTAGTCACTCCAGGTGGAGGGCTTGCTGTTACATACACAACGCAACGCTGTCTCCATGCTCTGGTTTGCCCTCTCGGTCTGACCATTTGTTTGGGGGTGGTAGCCCGAAGACAGACTTACTGTGGCTCCGATGCCTTTACAAAATGCACGCCACACTTGTGAGGTGAACTGAGGACCTCTATCGGAGACTACATCTGATGGCAGGCCATGAAGCCGGAAGACATGTTGCATCAAGAGGTCCGCGGTCTCAGCAGCCGAAGGAAGTTTGGGAAGGGCTATCAGATGGACGCCCTTGCTGAAACGGTCTATGACGGTGAGAACCACAGTGTTTCCCCGAGAAGGTGGTAGTCCGGAAACGAAATCCAAAGCCACGTGAGACCAGGGGCGGCTAGGAATAGGGAGTGGCTGCAACAGACCAGATGGCGCCTGGTGAGAGGCCTTGCTGCGGGCGCAAACAGTGCAGGCCGCTACAAAGCTCTTGACATCCTCCCGCATAGTTGGCCACCAGAAGCGCCGAGCGATGAACGACTGGGTACGACTAACTCCTGGGTGACAGGAGAAACGACTGCTATGACCCCACTGAAGAACTCGAGACCGAACAGCATCTGGGACGAAGAGGCGACGGGGTGGCACGTTACTCGGAGCGGGTTGAGCACGTTGGGCAGTGCGAACAGCCGACTCAAGACCAAAAGTGACCACACCGACCACTCTAGCCGCAGGGAGGATGGGTTCAGGCTCTTCAAACGCGCCTTCCTTCGGGTGTAGCCGAGACAGGATGTCAGCCTTTACGTTGCGTGTCCCAGGACGGTAAGTCAGAACATAGTTGAAACGACTAAGGAAGCCAGCCCACCGAGCCTGACGACTGTTGAGACGTTTGGCTGCCCTCAGGTGAGTCAAGTTCTTGTGGTCCGTCCAGATGAGAAACGGGTGCTCAGCGCCCTCGAGCCAGTGGCGCCATTCCTCCAGAGCAGCCACTACAGCCAGTAACTCCCGGTTTCCAACGTCATAATTCTGCTCGGCCGGCAGAAATCGGCGGGAGAAAAAGGCGCAAGGATGGAGTTTCTGGTCCTCAGCCGACCGCTGGGAGAGCACCCCCCCTACGCCTGAATCCGAGGCATCAACCTCTACCACGAATTGTCTCTTGGGGTCAGGATGGAGCAGCACTGGGGCCGAGGTGAACCTTGTCTTGAGGACTTGGAAAGCAGAGCTGGCAGCAGGAGACCAGATGAAGGGTTTGGCTGGGGAGGTCAACGCAGTAAGCGGTTCTGCCAGCTGGCTGTAGTTGCGAATGAATCTCCGGTAGAAATTTGCGAACCCTAGAAAACTCTGCAGCTCCTTACGGTTGGTAGGTTCCGGCCAGTCCACCACTGTCTGGACCTTGCGGGGATCTGCTCTGGTCCGTCCCTTCTCTACGATGAATCCCAAGTAATCCACAGAGGGGGAGTGAAACAGGCACTTCTCCGCCTTGACGTAGAGTTGGTTCTGGAGGAGGCGCTCCAGTACCCTGCGAACATGCTGGACGTGTTCCTCAAGAGACTGGGAGAAAATGAGGATGTCGTCCAGGTAAACGACGACAAACACATCCAACATGTCACGGAGTACGTCGTTCATAAACGCCTGAAACACTGCTGGTGCGTTTGTGAGTCCGAACGGCATCACCAAGTACTCATAGTGGCCTCGGGGTGTTTTGAAGGCGGTCTTCCACTCATCGCCTTCCCTGATTCGCACGAGGTGGTAAGCGCTCCTCAGGTCTAGCTTGGTGAAGATGGTCGCCTGTGAGAGAGGCTCAAAAGTCGAACTCATAAGTGGAAGCGGGTACTTGTTCTTAATGGTGATTGCGTTCAGTTGCCGGTAGTCAATACAAGGTCGAAGTCCCCCGTCCTTCTTCTTCACAAAAAAGAACCCTGCAGCAACAGAGGAAGACGAGGGCTTGATGAGACCTGCAGCAAGGGACTCGGTGATGTACTCATCCATGGCCGCCTTCTCAGGGAGTGACAAGTTGTAGAGGCGGCTACTGGGAAGAGTAGCCCCAGGACGGAGATCAATGGCGCAATCATACGGGCGGTGAGGCGGGAGTGACTTAGCACGGGTCTTGCTAAATACCTCACCAAGGTCATGATACACAGGGGGCACGGAGGAGAGATCAGGAGGCAGGGGAGTAGGCGAGCTCAAAGGCGTAGCACTAGGAGCTGCACGAAGGCATTGGGCATGGCAAGTAGAGCCCCATCCAAGGACTGTGCCTGTGGACCAAGAGATGTGGGGTTCATGGTGTCTGAGCCAGGGGCGTCCCAAGATAACTGGATTAAGCGGGGAACGTATGATGTAAAATTGCATTGTCTCTGTGTGGTTACCTGCAACGGTGAGAGTAACGGGGACGGTCCGCTGTGTGATACAGGCTAATCTCCGGTCATCCAAGGCAAACGCATCAATGGGGGTCCCAAGAGACTCAAGGGGAATGTCTGCCTGCGAGGCAAAGTCAAGGTCCATAAAACTCTCATCTGCTCCGGAATCAATCAGGGCTCCAAGGGAAAGTCTCTGGCCCGCCCAGACTAAAGCAATAGGAACAAGATGGCCGCGAGATTCGGACCCACGGGAGAAGGAAAGGCGGCTTACTAGGATCTCCCTTGGTCCTGGTAAGCCTAATCTTTTGGCCGTGAGGGACAGTCGCGGAGTCGGTGCCCCTTAAGACCACAGTACAGGCAAAGACCTGCCTTGAATCGGCTCTCCCGTTCAGCAGGAGTAAGTCTAGCACGTCCTACCTCCATCCGCTCTTCTACATCCCCAGGTGGCGTTGTCGCGAAAGAGTCAGAGGAGGGATTGGCCGGGGAAACGGGAACAGCAGTTCGGTCTGACGCAGAGGTAGTTCTGGGATTGAAGGAAGTTCCACGTAAGGCCTTCTCACGCTTTCTCTCCCGGATACGTCCATCAATGCGGATAGCGAGAGCAATGAGGTCATCCAGAGATGAGGGTTCTTCTCGGGTAGCAAGTTGATCCTTCACCGCCTCGCTCAATCCTCTACGAAAAGTGGCACGCAGGGCCTGGTCATTCCATCCGCTCTCAGCGGCAGCCAGGCGGAAGTCGACGGAGTAATCTGTGACACTGGCGCCGCCCTGCTGGATGTTATTCAGTCGTGAGTCAGTATCCCGACCGCTTACCGGATGGTGGAAAACCTTACGTAGCTCTGCGACAAAGTCTCTATAAGAGTTACAGTAGCTGGCCCCCATGGACTAAGAAGACGTAGCCCACTGCGCTGCTCGACCACTGAGCAGGTTGGTCACGTAAGCGATCTTAACAGCATCACTGGAGAACACGGTGGGCTGGTGTGTGAAAACAAGCTCACACTGCATAATGAAGGTAGAGCAAGTTTCAAAGTTACCGTCAAATGGGCGTGGACTGGTAATGATGGTTCCACGGGGTAAATAAACAGGAACCGGAGGATCTACTGGAGCGGCGGCCACAGGGGGCGCACTTGCTGGCGGTACAGGCTGGTTCAGCTGCTGGTTGGCAAGAGCTGCTGAAATGGTCTGCAGTTGTTGCATGATCTCTGCCTGCTGACTCGCCATCGCCGCCTGCTGGACAGCTAAAGCTTCCACAGAAGCTTGCAGGGGTTGAACTTGAGACTGGAGACCCTGCACAGCAACCGAAGCCTCTTGTAATTGCTGGGAATGGGCGTTGGTAATCTGAATTTGTTTTACTAGGGCTGCTTGCACCGGATTGGCTGTGGGTGTGCCGTCTGTGCTGGCTGGGGTCGTCATGGCCAGTTCGTACTGTTAGGGTTTGCACCCGACCCCAAGAGCACAAACACAGAAGGCACAATATAGCGGGACCAACAGGCTAATTTATTGAAGAGGAAACTCAGGAAGTCCACCTTCACCAGGAAACGCGAAGTCCACCTTTAAGCCGGGAACCATGGAGTCGCCCTTTAATCCGGGAACAGTGGAGTCGGCCCTTAATCCAGGCAGGAGGGGGGTAAACAGGAGGATACCAAAGGAGAACGGAAAATCACAGCAACGCTGGAGTGAAGAAATCCTCTTCGTAAACGGAAAGCAGCGCACAGGGGAAGGGGAGCAACGAGGAAGGTCCAACAGAGAAATCTCCAGGGAAGATCCAGGTAAGTAAACAAACTTCGATGAGCAGGACAAGCACAAGTACTCTCCCAGGGAACGGCACGAACTGGCAACAAGCTGAGAGTGACACAGCCAGATATAGGGAGGTGATTGCCAACAGGTGAGTGGAGGGGTAACGAGGAAACAGGCATCAGGTGGAGTTGGCAGAGCTCCGGGTACGCCTACACTGCAGAGCGGGTGTGGAGCGGGGAGACGTTGAGCCTTGGCCAAGGTTACACTGCAGAGCGGGTGTGGAGCGGCGAGACGTAACACATTTTATAATGCAAACCATTATCAGCCCAAGTCCACTCTACTGCCCTTTGACACGGCTACACAACGCACTATAGGAGTATAACTACACGTTTCTTTCAGAATCAGCACACAAGTCACAGAATGACCCATAGCAGCTGTAAGATAAGCCTCTGCTTCCACATCTCTGGCTCAGACACCGCCATTAGCTGCGTCTGTTAAGAACTAATCTCAGTTTCCTGATGACGCCTTCACGCATTCACTGCATAGATGCTGAACTCAGATGCAGCATACTCATGCTTCATTATATCCTCCTACTCCCACTTCAGCAGGTTTAATTAAAACACAAATAAGTTCCCTGAAGCTCAGAACAAGGTTTCCAGCAGGCTGCATTTCTCCCACTTTACTGAATAACTCACTGCAAGGCTGCCAAGAAACCCTCTGAAGTTAGTGGAAGACAACCTCTTCGCTCCTGTCAGCCCCACACTTGCCTCGTCCATGGGAGGGAACACTAGAATTGTACTTCTCCTAAAACAGATACTACACGCTCTTCCACTGTTATTACTCAGTACTTAACACTCAACATTGTCGACAAGTATGTACAGCCTAATACTACTCATTTCCCCACCTCATCCCTACATGTCATTATATTCTTTTAGACACATATGTTGTTTTTCTTCCAGCCCCAACCCACACGATGTTAATAACCTGTTCCGGGTTCATCAATAATCCTTTGTTGACGTCATAGATGATCAATAGTTGTGCGCTGTGTTCACAACCATCCTCATACACCATCTTGACGGACAGCTTTACGACCACCGTCGCTCTTTAAGACTGAGACTTGCATCCGTCTAATAAGCAAACAGCTCAACTAGCGAGGCTCCTACAGACAGCCAGACCCGACTTACATACATGGGGGCTTGGAGCCCGTTAATACCTGCTGGCAGCGCTGCTTTATGTCGGGGACTGTCTCACACCCTGATTG